>NW_024064974.1:195143-196286 GCF_009727055.1 Benincasa hispida
GTGTTGTACCATTGTGGACGAACTTAGGCACAAAAGGTCGAGACATAGTCCGAAAAGGACGAACTTTGGATTTCTACAAGTAGAAGTCAGCTATGACTAAAAATTTGGACGAAGTTTGCTTCAAAAGGTACTTACGAATCTTGGAGAGTAGTTTTGTACCATTGTGGACGAACCTAGGCACAAAAGGACGAGAAAGAGTTCGAAAAGAACGAACTTTGGATTTCTACAAGTGGAAGTCTGCTATGACTAAAAATTTGGACGGTGTTTGGTTCAAAAGGTACTTACGAACCTTGGAAAGTAATTTTGTACCATTGTGGACGAGCTTATGCATAAAAGGTCGAGAAAGAGTCCGAAAAGGACGAACTTTGGATTTCTACAAGTGGAAGTCTGCTATGACTAAAGATTTGGACGGTGTTTGGTTCAATAGGTACTTACGAACTCTGGAAAGTAATTTTGTACCATTGTGGACGAACGTATGCAGAAAAGGTCGACAAAGAGTCCGAAAAGGACGAACTTTGGATTTCTACAAGTGGAAGTCTGCTATGACTAAAAATTTGGACGAAGTTTGGTTCAAAAGGTAGTTATGATTCCCGGAAAGTAGTTTTGTACCATTGTGGACGAACTTTTGCACAAAAGGACGAGAAGGAGTCCGAAAGAACGAACTTTTGGTTTCTACAAGTGGAAGTCTGCTATGACTAAAAATTTGGACGAAGTTTGGTTTAAAAGGTACTTATGAAACCTGGAAAGTAGATTTCTACCATTGTGGATGAACTTAGGCCCAATAAGGTCGAGAAAGAGTACGAAGAGGACGAACTTTGGATTTCCACCAGTGGAAGTCTGCTATTATTACTAAAAATTTGGACGAAGTTGGGTTCCAAAAGGTACTTATGAACCCTGGAAAGTAGTTTTGTACCATTGTGGACGAACTTAGGCCCAAAATGTAGAGAAAGAGTCCGAAAAGATCGAAGTTTGGATTTCTACAAGTGAAAGTTTTCAATGACCAAAAATTTGGACGAAGTTTGGTTGAAAAGGTACTTATGAACCCCATAAAGTAGTTTTGTACCATTATGTACGAACTTCGGCAGAAAAGGTTTAGAACAAGTGGAAGTGTGCTATGACTAAAAATTTGGACGAAGTTTGGTT
>NW_024064975.1:0-3446 GCF_009727055.1 Benincasa hispida
ATCATCATTATCATTAAATAATTCAACATAATTACACTAATACTCTCAATATTTAACAATCATAATTTTGTAAATAAATAAGTTATGTTCATCAAATTCCTTAATCAAATAGTCTTAAAACTAGATTTAATCATAAGTGTTCTTTATAAAATCTATAGGACCAAATCAGAAGGAATAATTAGGAGCGCAGTCGAGGTAAGTAGTTTATCTCACCCTCTCTTTAAGTGTTTATGGTAGTGTACCTTTGTTATGTTGCATTAAATGTTTAAAACACGTTTCTCGACAAGGGACCCCATGCATTATGTTTGTTCACAATTATGTTAAGATCAAGTTTTAATTAGGTATAGGTTATGCTTCTAGGGCTAACAGGGCATGTATGGTTGCACCCCTCTAGGCCCAGTCTTACGTTATGTTTATGCTAGGGATTAGCAGGGTATGTATGGTTGCACCCCTCTAATCCAACCTTACATTTATGCTAATGGTTGATGTGGGATGCGACTCTGGCCCTACTGACTGCATGACCCGCTAATCGTTAGATGAGTTAGTTTTTGCTTAAGTCCTCATCTTCCTACCAGGGCGGAGGAACTTATGTTGGAAGCATAACCAACCACCTCATGCTATTATAATTTTATGTTTTGGGTCCCAATCATATGTTTTCATGATATGTTGCATGTGAGTGTGCATTTGGTCACTACCTTAAGTGAGAAGTACTTATTGGGTATATTATATACTCATCCTATTTTACAGACTTTGTAGGTAAGGACAAAACATAGGTGGCAGAACTGGACGTCGCTCAAAGGGCCAACCATCAAACTCACTATTATGGGTATATATGCATTTTGTATCACTACGCTAATATTTTATGGATCCTGGTATTTTGTAAAATAAACTTTTTATACAGTTTTCTACCTAATTAATAAAATTTTAGATATGTTCTTTTGAAATTTTTACCAAAACTCATCTCATGATAGAAAAGTCTAAGTATGCATGTCGTAGTGGTCGGACCATAATATATATGGATCTGGTCGTTACAATGGCGCTACATGATGGGCGTGAGCACTACACGATGAGCGATAGCGAGAGTTATGGGATGAGTGATAGCGAGAGCTACACGATGAGTGACAGCGAGAGTTATGCAATAGGCTATGTGTTAGACGATGAGCGATAGTGAGATCGTTGGGTGATAGGCGACAGCAAGAGAATCACTAAATCATGAGCTATATGATGGGTGGTGAGCTAAAAAATTGAAGCATGAATTGATCAGTCTTAACCACCAATTAAGGCCAACAACTGTTCTAAGCACCAGATTTAACTCCATTTAAGCTGAAGGTGTCATGCTAGGCTTTAATGATAAGCGGTGGGAAGCAGTATAAAAAGGGAGGGTGAACTTCAAAAGATCAGTTTGACGAATTCGTCCATGCAAATTAAGAGAGTCTAGTTTCAGAGGTGACAATTTCAAAAGAAAGTCTCACCATAATAAGGCCAGAGAAGGGAAAAAGGGACCAGAGGTCCAGTTCACGGGTGAATCCGAGCCGTCGATGAAGAATTGAGTCTCCAAGACAAACCACGAAGAGTTTGAAGCTGAAATTTAAGGTAAGCTTCTTGAGACAATTCTAAACAAGTTTGTATAGGAAATTTCTTGAGATGATCTATAGAATTTGTGTTATTAATTCCATAAGTTGAATCTAGAATTTCATGAACAAGCAGGTAGCTGCTTGGGTTGAGTAAGTTGGCAGCTCAAAGTAAATGCTCGGATAGACCAAGGGCTAAGCATTCCTATGCGTTGGACTGAGGAAAGCTTGCATTGAAGGCTAGGATGCATAGCAACCTTGTGGATGGCCATGTGCAGCTGAAGGAACATTTAGAGCAAGTGTTGGTTGCATAAATGGGATGCGTTTGTGAGGTGCGGTTGGAAGCATTGCAAGAGCCAATGTCTCAAGGAAATTTCTAAGTACTAAACGTAGAGCAAGGATTGACACCAATGTTAGAAACATATCAACCATTGAGGAATAATCCTAAAAGTTGTGAGTGACTAAATATTTACAATATTTTAAAGAAACCATGTTTTAAGAAAGATTATTCTCATGCTAGCTAGTATTACAAAGTAGTTCCAAGAAAACTATGCGTTATGTTTTAAAGCATGCCATGTAGGAAAGTTATTGAAAAACTATTTATGTGTATTTAAATACACAAATCATGCGTTAGTACCTTTAAAGACATGTTTTCTATGCATTTTGCTTTACATGCTTTAAAGAGAAAGTCATAGTATGACTAGTATTACTTGAAGCTCGATACTGAGGGACATTTGAGAAGGTATCCGACCAGCTCGATACTGAGGGACATTGAGAAGGTATCTGAGCATGAGTACCTAAGGTATGACGGTACTTAGTTATAATCATGTGCACGTAGATAGTTTAAAGTCAGAGATTGAGCAAAAGAGTTCTCTCTTGACTAAGCAGTTGAAGTAAGGATTTAACCTCAGCAGGGTTATTCTTAACTGAGTAACAGTTTAATGTTTTATGATGAAAACAACTTTACATGTTTTACACTTGGAAAATGTTTATATTGAAATACAAGGTTACTGTAAAGATTTATATTTTAGTATGATCTCTTTATTGAGAATTATGCATGATAATCAATTTTCTTTCTTAAGTCACTCACTGGGCTAGCAAGTTCACCCCATTTTCAAATGTTTTTCTTTCCCCCAGGTAGCGGTCAAATCCTCAGAAAGTAGCTCTACATCTACATTGCCACTCAAAGACAAGAGTTATTGTAGCCAGTCAGCTAGGTGGTTACTGTAAATATTGTACACATGTTATGGTTATTCATGTAGGGACTAAGATTTTGGGTGTCGAGACTTATGAGACTTGTATTGTAATCTCTGTAAATGTCTTGTGTTTATTACTTAATGTTGTTTGGCCATAGAGGAAGCCGCTCTGTTGAGATTGCATATTGGTATCAGATTATTTCCGCTAGAGTTAATAGGCAGTAAGTGTCAGCAAAATGGTTGATAACTGCTGCAGTCATGTCCTTTCTGAAGGAAATCGGAATCCCAATTTCCATGAGCAGCGAAAGAAAGACTATTCCAAATTACAATCATGTATCAACAAATCTTTTACAGTCTACTTCAATACAAGCGGTTATACAATATACAGAGAAATTACAGCATGAACAACAAATGTACAGAGGGAGAAACTGTACTAACAATGGCAGAAGTGTTTCCACGCTCCGATACGCCCTCTGATCGAACAATAGCAACCACGAGCGCTCGATCTACACGACCACAACACCGCACGAACACTTCGCGCTCGTCCTCAACGATCTCCTCAGTCACGAATTCCTCTGCAACAACGAACGACGTCCACAGCACCATGAACGGCCTCCGAAAAACCTCGACGGTGGTGAGTTGAGTTTGACACCACCAACAAGGCGATCTTGGTATTCTC
>NW_024064975.1:7359-22850 GCF_009727055.1 Benincasa hispida
TCATTCCTCAGTCTCCACGTCTCCAACATGATGTTAGGATCTAAACATCTGTAAGTAGTATTACAACATTGCAAGACCTCTACAAAAAGACGGCGTCGCTATCGTGTAGGATCCCAGGATCAGGTATGCCACACGTTAATCCTTATAACTACATGACCGATTTAGGTTTATCACTATAAGGGCCATATGATCCATCTTGTAGTTACAGTCACATAGATATGCCGTTAATAGTTCAACGGATATGATGAGACCAAAGAGAGCTCCTATGTATTGATTGAGTAATGATAGCAGAATTACAAAAGTAATAAATACATTTATGTTTATTCATTGAACAATGTGTATCTTTACAAAACAATGAGACTTTGGGAGAATTAGGATACCAATCCAACATTTCCCTAGGCTAAGAGAGTAGTGGTGGGAGGGGTGTGATAGGTTGGTATCATAACATAAGATTTTGGGTGAAAAGAGAGAGTTCATGCATTAGAATATAATCCATAAGTAGTCCTAACAATGTTGTACTTTATTAATTAGGCATGCAAAGATGTCGAGGAAAAGTGGCAGCCAGAGTAGGCAGACTAAGGAGAGGAATGTTGACCCTACCAGCGGAGGCCCTGAAGTTGACAGGACCTAGATCCGAAGGGGAAGGGAGTTAGAGACCTAGTAGGGCAAGAGATGACTGCTGAAATTGAGTCGAGTACCCCACGGGTAAGAGCGGATCCCCAGATGGAGGATCGAGTATTAGATAGAATCGCCCAGAGATTGGTGGCGAGTGTAGGATCGATTCAGACAGATCCAGAGAAGAAATTCGCCATCGAGAGGCTGAAAGCTTTAGGTGCCACGACGTTTGATGGAGCCACATATCCAAAAGATGCTGAGGTCTGGTTGGACTTGATTGAGAAATGCTTTAGTGTTATGAGATGCCCTGAGGACCGTAAGGTCGAGTTAGCGGCGTTCTTGCTGCAGAAAGGTGTTGAGAAATGATAGAAAGTGATAGAGGCCAGAAGAAGCATTTTAGAAGCTATGTCTTGGCCTGAGTTTAGAAAAATATTTGAGGAAAAATACTACCCTAGTGCTTTCAGAGAAGCAAAGAAGGATGAGGTTCTTAGGCTAACTTAGGGATCGATGACGATCACTAAGTACGAGCAGAGATTTTCAGATTTATCTTAGTATGCCCTTCCAATCATTGCGAAAGAGAAAAAGAGATGTAGAAGATTTGAGAATGGCCTAAGAAGGAGGATATGTACTCCCGTTACCTCTACAACTAATTGGGTGAATTTCACTCAGTTAATTGAGACCGCTATCAAAGTTGAGCATAGTGTAGGGGGTAGACATACTACAGACAGGTGTGGAGCAGCATAGGACTCCAGTAGAGATAAGAGGTAAGAGTTTTAGATCCTCGTTCTCTGGACAGTCAGGTATGAGGAGTCATAGAGGTGTGAGCCAACAAGGTGCGAGTCAAAAGAGGTCAAGACCTGTAGCTGGACCGAGTAGTAGATAAGTAACAGGTCCTGCTAGCAAGTCAATAACTAGTATAGAAAGGAAGCCACTGTGTGCAAACTGTGGTAAACGCCATGCAGAAGTATGTTATGGCGACAGAAATGTTTGTTTCCAGTGCAGACAAATAGGGCACTTCAAGAAAGATTGTCCCCAGCTAATTCAAGAGCACAGGGTGAACAGAGAGTAGTTACCCAGGTTATAGATCAACCTAGAGCAACCAGAGCTAGAGGTGAGGGATCCGGTGCAACTAAGCAGAAGGGGGTTATAGGATGACCCCAATAGCAGTAGCAGCAGCAAGGTAGAGTATACGCTGTGACACACCAGGAAACGGAAGAGTCTCTAGATGTCGTAACTGGTACGATAACTTTCTGTTATCAGTCCGCTTATGTGTTATTTGATCCTGGTGCTACGCACTCATTCATATCTAGCATGTCTGCATTGCATATAGATAGAGTGCTTGAGCGTATGAATGATGACTTGTTTATTTCGCCTGTAGAAGATACTCTAGTTGTGCATGAGTATTACAGGAGTTGTGAAATAGTTATTAGGAATCAAAGTTAGCATGAGGGTGCTTGTTCTTCTACTTGAAATTTAAAACTAGGGTTCGAGTCTTGGCTGAAACATGTTATTTTTGAAATATAAATGTATGTGTGTGTGTATATATGTATGTATGTATATGTATATATATGTATGTGTGTGTATATATATATGTATGTATGTTTATATATATGTGTGTGTATATCATTTTAGTTTAAATTTTACTTGACAGTAGAGGGGTAAGAGAAGTACCGAACCTCTAATCTGTCGATTGTACAAATTTATGATAATTGAACTATGCTCATTTTGACATTTAGTTTTGAATTTAATGTTGTAATATATATATACTTTAGTATTTTCTACCGAAATATTTATATAACAATATAATTGAGGTGGCTCTGAGTCAACATCGTTTTAAACAAAAGCCTCAAGTGAAAGAAAACATTCTAGATCAAATTAGGACAACATTCGAAGGATATAAAAAATTTCATTAATCTTGTTAATTTTGCGAAACTAATTTGTATTAGAAAATGTAAACTTCTGATAATTTCTTTTTAATACTTTTGGGTATATATAATGCATTTATATATTATATAATAAAATTACATTTAAACTTTAAAAGTGGTAAGAGAAACATAAAAATCAAGAATTAGACATTCAACTATTCTTTAATTTCTAGTTCTTTTAAAAACAAGAAACATAAAAACATAAAACAAGAAGATGCAACATTAATTTTCATCTCATTGTCTTTCCTGATTTTTATTCTACTTATTTAGAAAAAAAATTAGGTGAAAATTTTTCTTGCTACTTGTGTGGGACTTCTAAATGAATAATTTTATTTATGTAATTTTCAGTGGATTTTAAATAGAATCATGTAAAAAAATATATATAGAAATCCTACCAATGATCAAATTTTAATTAGGATTTAAATTTATATTGGCCCTAAAAACTAATAAATAAATATGGTTGAAATAGTTCCTAAAAAAATATTATAAAACAAAAATAGATATTATAAAAAACATTCCATTTTCATTTCATTGGCAATTCAATAAGGTGTTTAAATCCGGTTTCAAAATCTTGGTTCGGAAACCATTTTTTCCCCTCATATTATTTAATGTGGCCTTATACTACAAAAAGTCACAGTGATTTATGTATTATTACATTATTACACATTTACATTTATAAGATTATTACAATTTTACTACAAAAAGTCATTATTACATTATTACATTTATAAATTTAATAAATATTTTAGATGCATATTTACGTTATTAAATAGTATATCCTATTATTTATAAAATATTTTATAAGGATACATATGTTAAGTTACTTCAATTTCACTCTATAAAAAAAAATTACTTCATATAATATATTTGTATCAACTTTGAGTCGTTTACTATTTTAGATTTTTTATGAAATCGTGTTTTTATTGATTTTTATTTTATAAATTATGGGTTTTCTTCCAATATTCCGGTAAAGTTATTTTTATCAGATTTAAATTCTAAGTCAACTTTAAGTAATAAAAGATAAATTTTTAAATAATAAATTCCTTTTAGTTTTCCAAAGTTAGTGTGTTTCTTCAAAAAGTAATGTATAATGCAAGAAATTATATGGTGAAGGGACCAAATGGTCACTTTTAAAACTATAAGAACTAAACAAAATTAACATCTTGAAAGTATAAGAACCAAAATAAACTAAAACAAAAAATATATGGACTAAGCTTATTTTATCTGTAGCAATATTTTGCGTGTACCGACTTTCTCTCTATAATTTTTTTTCATTTCATAATATATTTGGCAAAAACTTGAATGACGGAAAATTAAAAAGAAGCCAATTACTCGACAATTAAAATTCTGTGGACGCAATATATGACTCATGTTCTTAGAGGTATGCGTTGATTATCATACCTCGATGGTCATGCGTTGGAATGACTATGCGTTAACAAATGTATGCGGATGACATGCGTCCTGTCGACAAGTTCTCTGCGCTCACGGTCAGTATAACGCGAACGCATGTTTCTCAGGTGATCTGATGTCAACTCAGGGAACTTGTAGCTAGATGAATGCGGTAATTGTGTGTGCGGCGGTTGAATATAAAGATATTTGGAGGGGGTTGTTAAGCTAACACTACTCCTACTCCTAGCTATAAGACAACGAAATGAGAATATGATATGAAGGTAGAGACACGACAAGTCTTCGACATGAAACAAATGAATGAAAAATAGATAAAATGTGGAGATATCTTCATTGCAATACTTAAGAGTGATCGCAAGTGCAACCTTAGTCAATGCAAGCCATGTGCTCATGCTACACACACTTGAGCCTAACTTAGGACATATGCGATGGATATGCGAAAATGTCGAGAAGCCTATGCCAGTCTAAACCTCTATAACTCGCTCACCGTTTCCGCCGCATGAGCACCAATATCCTACTTCCTAGACCATGTAATACCTATCTGTAGGGTGCATGACAAAGCGTGCTACAACTTCTCATTAAGCAAATAAGATTTTCTCATACACTAATGCAACACACACCTTCCGGTGGTTTGCTACATGCTTCATATCTCTAATCCACATGACTAAGTATGCGATACTCTAGCAATCTCCTAAGTGATGTAATGAAGTTATGGATGCTAAGTAAAGAAGGTGGAGATGGAATTGAAGGAAACACATAAAGCATTGAACACATAATGTATTAATTCCTTAATCACAAAATGTAATCAATACAATATAAGAACATAAGAAAAAGGAAATGACCAGCTGAAAGTAAAGACTTGCCTCTAGTGGATGTGCGTCAAGGCTGTCGGTGGTTGTCATGAATGGGCGGTAGAGCTGACTCTCTCGAGATCTAGCTCGGTCGAAGCTCCAGTCGTCACTCGGAATGGAGATAAGGAGGTGAAGACTCTCAAGCTTTCTTCTCACGCATTTGTCTGGATCGTAGGGAAAACCTAGGTTGCAGGGGTAATGCCAGATAAGTTGGAATTTTTGCTCATCAACTTCTTTATATAGAGCCGGATTTTCGACAGCATTAATGGACTGCTTTGATTCTGACATTCGCGGCGCGTTAGTCCTTCTATAATCTCTGCTGCCAACGGCGTGGTAGTGTGAAATGTCAACATCATCTTTTGCTTTTCCCAAGGTAGATGCGTTGATGGCGTTCATTCCACCAAACCTTACGTGATTACCTTTATCATGCGTTATCGTGTAGCCACAATCATTCAGTGACCGCATTCACTTAATAGTGCAACTCTACAGCGTTTGCATCCACTTCCTGCATTAGCTACAAAATAGACAATTGAATGCATAATATCGCATAATAATGGGTTAGCTGAGATTCTTTAATGCTGAATGCTGCAAGCTCAATTTCTTATGAATTCCTAACATAATTGCTGCATATTCTGCTTAACAGTCCTCATAATTCTAAATAAAAGGTAAGATGCATGCATTTCTGCATGTCATCAAACGTCTCGTTATAACACCGTTCATTGACAGAGACTTCACTTCACTAGGATGATCATAGGTCACGTGACCTCAATCCTGAGTGAGTTGGGAACTCCTGCTATTGAGGTGCGGTCTCTTTGATTTGTGTGGGTGCGAGTGGGCTAGGTCGCCGATTCAAACCTACCATTTTGAGGATTCGTCTAATTTGGAAGCTGGGAACTCAACTACACAAGATAGAATTCACTCCTTCCCCGAGGCAGGGGTATAATAGATAGATATCTCCTTAAGAGCTGATTCCGGGCTTGAACGATGTGGCACCACACACCTTCTCTTGGCTCGAGAGTGTGTTAACAGATAGTTTGGATTATGCGTATTTGTTCATTTAGAGAAATTATGTACTTAAAAAGTGAATGTAATACAGGGGCATAACGGTAATTTGGCCCAACTATACTTACGAGCATCTGGAAGGATCATTGTACTCATGCTTGGTATATCCGATGGACACAAAAATATATCTGTGGTAAGAAGAGTCAGCTGTTGGTCTTAGTGAATGCCTGACAGTTAACGGATGATGGATCTGTGTGGCTAAAAAAGTTTGTCAGCTATTCACGACTATTGGAGCTTTGAGCTACAGGTCCATTAGGCTCCTTGGGTAGCTTGGATAAAGTCGAGAACCAATATTTGGGATAATTTAATGTTTAAATTGAAACAAAAGAAAGTCGTTTATATATGATATAATTGAACTGGTTATTGTAACGCCCGATCCTTACACATTATGATCCGACCGCTACAACATACTACTTAGACTTTTCTATCATAAGATAGTTCTGGTGAAAATTTCAAAGAACATATCTAAATTTTATAATTAGATAGAAAAACTATATAAAATGTTTATTTATCAAAACACCAGGATCAATAAAACATTAGCGTGGCGGTACAAAATGCATATGCCTATGATAGTGTAGTTTGATGGTTGGCCATTTGAGCGACGTCCAATCTGCCATCTACGCTGTGTCCTTACTTACAAAGTCTATAAAAAATAGGATGAGTATATAATATACCCAGTAAGTAGTCTCACGTAGGGTAGTGACCAAATGCATAATCACAAGCAACATGTCATGAAACATATGGTTGGGACCGAAAACGTATAATAACATGTGGGGGTCGGATATGCTTCCAACATAAATCTCTCTGCCCTGATAGGAAGATGAGGATCTAAGCGAAAACTAACCATCTGATGATTAGCGGGTCATGCAGTCAGTAGGCCAGAATCGCATCCAACATCAACCATTAGCAAAAAACGTAATATTGACTAGAGGGTGCAACCATACATACACTGCTAGTCCCTAACGTAAAACATAACGTAAGATTAGGCCTGGTGGGGTGCAACCATACATGCCCTGCCAGCCCTGGAAGCATAAATTTCTCCGCCCTAATAGGAAGATGAGGACTTAAGGGAAACTAACCCATCTGATGATTAGCGGTCATACAGTCAGTAGAGCCAGAGTCGCATCCAACATCAACCATTAACTAAACGTAGAATGTTAGACTGGAAGCAACTTACACCTAATTAAAACTTGATTTTAGCGTAATGTGAACAAACATAATGCTTGAGGTCCCTTGTAGAGAAACATGTTCTAAACATGTAATGCAATATACAATTAACAATATCATGCGACATAATAAAGGTACACTACCATAGAACATTTAAAGAGAGGGTGAGTATAACTACTTACTGTGTATCTAGTTATTCCTTATTATTCTTTATGATTTGATCAGTAGAGCTTTCCCTTTTTAAACTAGAAGAAATTTGGGCAGCACCTTACCCGAGCTTTTTCTCTTTAGCCTCACAGAACTTCCTCACTCACACTTACTCTTCACACGATTCTTTGTTACTGAGATTTGTTTGAAAATGGGTTAAATCTTCGGCAAAGGGTCCTATTTATAGTAGTTTTCAGCTTTTCTCAGTGTGACAAATCATCCTACAGGTGGCTTCTTTAAACTTACTTAGGGTTTAAGGATGCCTTTCAATAAGACACCTATCTTGGCTAACTTTGCCCTTACGTCATTATTCTTTGTTTGTATTCAATTTTAGGGTTTTTTATGTATAATCTATAAGATCGTGGCCAAATTCAACGCATAATCCATGCTTTGTCCAAATCTCGCTCTCGCCAGCTTTCTCGCTGTTTTGGCTCACGCGACTCTCGCTCTCGCTGTCGCTGGTCTCGCTCTCTCTCCGCTCTCTCCATTGTCTCGCTAAGAATCACGCTCTCTTACTCTCGTTCTCTCCAATTTCCTCTCCAATCTCGCTCTCTCTCAATTTTCTCACCAATCTCGCTAGTTTTCACGTGTGGTTGCCTTCACTACTTGTGGATTCCACTTCCTCTTTTCTTCTAAATTTTAAGAGTATATGGCAATTAATTCACCTCCAATTCTTCCAATGAGCAGTGCCCACCATATAAAAGTTATCTCTACTGCCCGTTGTCCCTGAATTAGCTAGCGTCCAATCTCTAATAATCCTCCCTGATTCTGCTCCTTATTCATTATTTTTGGATAATGAATAAATTTTCTATTTTTTCCCTTCTAAATTTCCACCCCTTTAAATAAAATTTCGTCTCTGCTTAATATTTGATATTTAATTTCCTGTATGTATACAAATCTGGGTTGTTACATTAATTATATATGGTATAATTGGCTAAATGTATGAGATACATTATTTTAGAGGAAATTAGATATAAATATGATTTATATCAAGTAGAGGAGAAAATACTATAGTAGATATGTAATATCAAACTATAGGATAAAAATATAATATGATTATATTTATTAATTAATTAATTGTTAATTATATGATAATTAAGCAAATTTTCACGTTTGGACGTGGGTTAGTGGAGAATGTCGGTTATTGTAACCGATGAGTTAAAATGAAAAATATTTTCATTTTGAAACCCCGTCGTTCAATCGCCCAAAGAGAAAAGTGAGAGTGCGCATTGGTAGAAATCAAAACGATCGCTTAAGCATTTCGAGAGACTATACGATATCTCCTCGCACCTAAACGATAGCACGCTATTTCCTACACGATCGGATACCTTCTCTAAATGATCGTAGAGTGTGCTCGTTTTACTAAACGATCATGTACCTTTTCCTAAACGATCGTTCAGTAAATCCTACACGATCGTGTAGCTCCTCCTAAATGATAAGCACTTCTGTTATTTGATAGCGTCGTTTTCCCTCACAATTGCTTATCGCCTACACGATTTGTGTTTCCTTCTTTCTCTACCAAATTCACCGAAGCCCACCCTTTGGGTTTTCACTCCGAGAATACCCAGGGCTCTTTAGTGGTGGTGTCATCCCCGTTGCGGTCGTGAGTTCAGGTTGTTCGTGCTGCTGCAGTCGATGTTTCCATTGGACGTTGGTAGATCGCGTGGAGGTTTTCTGCTACGTTGGAGTGCTGAAGTTTGAAAAACGTCTTCAACTGTATGACACTTTTTCCTTATGATTTTATCTTGTTTTTAGCATGCCGTTAATTAAGAATTGCTTCCATAATTGTATGATTTGAATGTATAATTTGTATTTTGGTTATGGTGAGATCAGAGCAATCCGAACGCGCTCATGGAACTCTTAGATATGAGATCCTTCAATTGGTATCAGAGCCAAGTTCTGATACTCTGATTTCATCTATTGCAACGAAATGAGATTTACATTCATGGTGGGTGCATTTCTACACTGATTTAATGGTTAAATTTTGCTGTGGATGTGCGGATTAATGGATATTTTTGGGATGATTAGCCTCGGTTTGATTTAGATCCTTTTTACATTTGCGATTGTTTGTAAGGGTTCCTGCATTTTTGGGCATTAATAATCTTAATCGAGTCTATATTCATAGTTTTTTTGAAGTTTGAGTCGTTCGTCGAAGAAGCAGATCTGTGCAAGCGTTGTATAAAAGTGGTATGCGATCTGGGCAAGTGTTGCAGTTCTTCGAGGATAGAGATGATCTAGGGTTCATTGCATCTGCAGAAGATGTTATATGCAATCGTTGTTGATCGCATTGTAAAGATGAAGGAATACGCGATCGTTGTTGAACGTATCAGTTAAACGATGGGGTATGCGATCAAGAGTTGATCGCATCGTGTTTGACGATCGGGTATGCGATCACTGAGTATCGCATCGTATAGACGATGAGATACTCGCGGATTGCTTAACGCGCGCACACGCTTGACGATTGCTTAGGTTAGCAAGCTTCATTGCTTAGCAACTGNCATCGTATAGACGATGAGATACTCGCGGATTGCTTAACGCGCGCACACGCTTGACGATTGCTTAGGTTAGCAAGCTTCATTGCTTAGCAACTGACTAAACGATCGCTTAACATCACAAGGTAAATCGTTTACCTGGTTGCACGCATCATATAGACGATGAGCTACTCATGTATCGTTTAAAGCGCGCGTGCTAGACGATTGTTTAGGTTAGCAAGCTTCATTTCTTAGTAACTGACTAAACGATTTCTTAGCAATGTAAATCGTTTACCGACGTCGCGCTACACCATCGCATAGAAGATCAGGCTTCGCGCCTCATTGTCGTCTACGCGATCGTTTAATTATGCTCTTATCGTCTAGTGTGCGCTGAACGATCGTCTACCCCCTGCAGCATTTTCTATACGATGAAGACCTCCTGGCGGTTCAAGACTCGGTTCGCCTATGAACCGGTTTGCTTGATGAAAAATGTAATAGATAGAGTTTTTTCATTTCAGTTTTTGTAAAGACTCATCCCGGTCCATTAATCCTTTGTTTATTACATGTGTTGTATGTGTTTTATATGTCATATGATATGCACATATAGTAAATCCCACCTTAGGTTATGCAATGGTCATGCATCATCTCTTTATTGTAATTGTTATAATTTAGAGAAGCATGATTTTAATTATGTAAGAGCATGCTCATGCATCATATAATATAAGAGTTATATTTATACATGCATAAAAAGCATAGACATGCATCATCTTTATATTATAATTGTTATAGTATAAGGGTGAATGATAGCATGTTTGCTTGGCTGTTACGCGTTATATAAAAGTTATATATAGTAATGATCGGACATTGCATGAAGAATGACACATAGGTTACTTTATAAATGTTATAAAAGCCACGTTGTGCGCAATGGTTTTAGTTGTTTCTTTTTAAAAGTTAAAGATAAATTAGAACTAAAAGAAATAAGAAAGACATGCATTCTCATTTAGGTTTAATTCATGGTTTTAAAGTGTTTAAAACTTGGATCACATAGACCTAAGATCACGGTTCTAATATGATTAGCAACCCTAATGCTTTAATCTTTTAATCAGTTTAATGGGATTAAATTGTCTAATAAAAGGTTAAAGTATAGCAACTCTATCTAGAGAGGACCTTTTGTCTAAGACAAGTTCTGTTTAAACTGGGGTATTTAAGTTGATGGAAACATAACACCCCTACCTGGGAACTTACCTGGAAAGGTGAATTAGATAGATTTGATGCATGCATGCAAGTTAAGGACAATCCATTAAAGTATTTATATGTGACTACTTGAACTTGTTCATATTTCATAGACAAACATTGTATTTAAAAAAACAACAACAAAATGTTGTATGCAAGAAAATGTTGGCTAATAGTGTAACATAATTATCATGCAAATAAGTGTACGTATATAAATTTGGGATTATGCATGAGATCATGAAATGATTTTCATGCAAAGAAATGAGTATCTATAAATCTAGGAATTATGCATGATAATGAAATAGGATGTTAGATCATGCAAAAAAGAAAAAGGGTGTTTATAAATTTAGGTTCATGCATGATAGTAAAATAATTCTTAATGCAAAAAATAGTATTTATAAATCTTATAATTATGCATGATAATGAAATGAGTCTCTCCGTTAAATTGTGTCAATAATGAGTATTTATAAATCTAGGATTATGCATGATAATGAAATGAACCTCAATTATAAATCATGGAAAACAAATAAATAAATAAAATGATTGTTTATAAGTGTATGATTGTGCATGATAACAAAATGATTCTCAATGTAAAACATGCAAAAAAATGAACTAATTATAAAAGCCTAATGTAAAAATATTCATTAATTGTTTATAAAGAAAAGGCTAAATGAGTCAATAGTATTTAAAAAAACAACAACAAAATGTTGGCTAATAGTGTAACATAATTATCATGCAAATGAGTGTACGTATATAAATTTGGGATTATGCATGAGATCATGAAATGATTTTCATGCAAAGAAATGAGTATCTATAAATCTAGGAATATAATGAAAAATTCTTGATGTTAGATCATGCAAAAAAGAAAAAGGGTGTTTATAAATTTAGGATTATGCATGATAGTAAAATAATTCTTAATGCAAAAAATGAGTATTTATAAATCTTATAATTATGTATGATAATGAAATTACTCTCAACGTTAAATCATGCAAAAAATGAGTATTTATAAATCTAGGATTATGCATGATAATGATCCCTTCTAGTTGAGCCATGTAGATGGTCTCTTTAAGATTACCCTTCAAAAAGCAGTCTTGATATCTATTTGCCATATCTCATAATCATAAAATGTGGCTATGGACAGGAGAATCTTGATAGACTTTAACATGACAACAGGTGAGAAAGTTTCCTCATAGTTCACTTCCTCGACCTGTATATAACCCTTTGCCACAAGTCTAGCCTTAAAGGTATGCACATTTCCATCTACACCTCTTTTCCTTTTGTAGATCCATTTACAACCTATAGGTTTTACCCCATCAGGTTGATCCATAAGTTCCCAAACGGAATTGAAGTACATAGACTCCATTTCCTGATTCATGGCTTTAATCCACTCATCTTTGTCAACATCTTCCATTGCTTGCTTATAAGACAATGGATCCTCAACCTCATCATCAGATATGATGTTTTGGGCTTTAGTAAAACCCATGTAGCGTTCAGGTGGGTTTGTAACCCTCCCACTACGTCGAGGCAGTCTCAATTCTTGAGATGGTTGACTAGATGAACCAACATCAACAACTCTTGTTGATCTATCAGCTTGTTCAACAACTCTTGTTGAACTCCCAGTAGTCTCATTAGAAATCTCGTTTAAAACAAGCTTACTTCATGAGTGATTCCTTATGTGGTATTTTTCCAAGAAGATAGCATTTGTCGATACAAACACCTTGTTCTCACTTGGATCATAGAAGTATTCACCCCTTGTTTTTTTGGGGTAACCTACAAATAGGCAAACTTTTGAACAAGGTTCCAAATTTTTAGGGTTAGCCACAAGCACGTGATCTGGACATCCCCAAATCCTGAAATGGCGTAAACTACCTTTATGGCCTCTCCATAACTCAAAAGGTGTTTCAGAAACACTCTTTGAAGGAGCATTGTTCAAAATGTAAACTGCAATCTCTACTACATATCCCTAAAACGAGTTTGGAAGATGAGCATAACTCATCATAGACCGAACCATGACCAACAGGGTTATGTTTCTCCTTTCTGATACATAATTTTGCTGAGTGTAGGGCTGGGATTTGGGACGTGCTTCCATGTTTTATCATATAGTTCTGGAACTCTAAGTTCATATACTCTCCACCACGATCAGATCGTAGTTTTTATCTTTTTACCTAACAAGTTTTCAACTTCAGCCTTATACTTTTTAAACTTTTCAAGAGTGTCAGACTTATGTTGCATTAGGTATAGATACCCATATCTTGAATAATCATCTACGAAAGAGATGAAATATTCATACCCACCTTGTGCTCTAACACTCATTGGACCATAGAGGTTTGAATGTATAAGCTTCAAGGTTTCCTTGGCTCTATAACCTTTTCCAGTAAAAGGTCGTTTGGTCATTTTTCCTTTAAGGCTAGACTTACATACTGGCAAAGAGTTTTCTTCTAAACCATTTAGAAGTCAACATTTCACCAACTTCTGAATCCTATTGAGATTAATGTGACCTAACCTTAGATGCCAAAGATGGATGTTTTTCTTAGGAGAAACTCTTGGTCTTTTTACAGTTGTCACCATTTTGAACATTTCAGTATTAAGCAAGACTAGACTAACAATCTTAGTACATACAAGTTATTTTCCATTAAACCAAAACCAATCTCCATACCATTCTTAAAAATAAATACTTTATTGTCAGAAAAGGAGATGGAATAACCTTGTTCAATCAAATAAGAAACTGAAATTAAGTTCCTCTTGATATGAGGAACTACATAAACATTATCCAGTAACATATAACGTTTCTTGTCCAAAAATAACTTAAGCCTACCTACAGCAACAGTCGAAACAACCTCACCAATACTGACTCGAAAAGTCATCTCTCCAGCTTCCAACTTTTTCTAGGAACTAAATCCTTGATGGGAAGAACTTACATGGTTAGTAGCACCTGAATCAAGTATCCAGGCAGAATCATCATTCTCTACGAAACACGTCTCCAAGACAAATAAATCACATTTATCGTCTTTAGACTTCTTCCTCTTCTAGAGAGTAGTGGGATCCGTATCAGAACCTATATAAGCTCTAAGTTCCATTTCAGAGAACAATTCTTGTTGATGAACTTCATCAAAGTCAACAACAATTACTTTCTCTTTTAGTCCCTTGACATTCAAGAAAGACTGGAGATTATCTTTGGAACTCACACTACTGGTTTCTTTGTCATCAATCCCATTTTGCTCAAAAAGTGAGAACTGACGTTAAAACAATTCTTGTAATGAGTCTGTGATCTGAAGTGCAATGACCATGTTCTCAACCCTTTTGGCCAATGCATCAAGTATGCTAGCCAAAATGTGAAGTCGAGCCATCGAATTAGCCTTCATCCATACCTCATATGCATTATGAACATTTCGCGATGCATCAGGGGTTGGGACTTGAGGACACTCCTCAACTATGACAAACTCAAGATTGTTTACCACGAAATACATTTTAATAGACACTTTTCGATGTATGTAATCGGTCAAATTAGAAAAGGCAACTAACAGAAAATCATACAATGACATGTTGCTAAAAAAACAAACATATTGATCTACGTTAGATTTTAGCAAATACTATTGAAAACAAATCAAATCTGGTTTTGCAAAATCTAAATGAACCCTATAACACATCTAGTTTCACAATGACGCTTTAGTGGTTTAGGAAAAAAGCCACCGAAGGGTAGTCAATTTATCCCTCCTTTGAATCGAGACACTCTCAACCAATCATTACACTAGAACAACTCTTGTTCCTATAACAACTAGCCATCATTGATTTGGTCAAGAAGTCATTAACTAGCTTAACAATTTTCCGTAAGTGCGACCCTTCATTTTCGATCCTAGAGTTCCACACCAAGTAGCCAATCCGAAGGGAAAAAATCCAATTGGAGAAAAACCTAAAGCGACCCTATCCATTTTTGGAGTTCATCTTGATATTGACCAACCGCACAAACCATCCGAAAGGGTACACTCCCAGGGCGCCATGAGGCCATGCAAGATCTACAAACTAATGAAGGAGATCGCAGGACATGTTGAAACACATCCTTCACCCACTTACTATAAATACTCTCTCCGTTCACCTTGATATTGACCCATGCAAACACCATCCAAAGGGGACTGTAACGACTGGATCCTTACACATTATGATCCGACCGCTACGACATGTATACTTAGACTTTTCTATCATGAGACGAGTTTTGGTGAAAATTTCAAAAAACATATCTAAATTTTATTAATTAGATAGAAAAATTATATAAAAATTTTATTTATCAAAACACTAGGATCCATAAAATATTAGCGTGGTGGTACAAAATGCATATGCCTATGATAGTGAGTTTGATGGTTGGCCATTTGAGCGAAGTCCAAATCTGTCATCTACGCTGTGTCCTTACCTACAAAGTCTATAAAAATATAGGATGAGTATATAATATACCCAGTAAGTAGTTCTCACGTAGGGTAGTGACCAAATGCACAATCACAAGAACCATGTCATGAAAACATATGATTGGGACCGAAAACGTATAATAACATGTGGTGGTC
>NW_024064975.1:22870-84491 GCF_009727055.1 Benincasa hispida
TAACATGTGGTGGTCGGTTATGCTTCCAACATAAATCTCTCCGCCCTGATAGAAAGATGAGGACCTAAACGAAAACTAACCCATCTGATGATTAGGGGTCATGCAGTCAGTAGTGCCAGAGTCGCATCCAACATCAACCATTAACATAAACGTAATATTGGACTAGAGAGGTGCAACCATACATAGCCTGCTAGTCCCTAGCATAAACATAACGTAAGATTAGGCCTGGAGGGGTGCAACCATACATGCCCTGCCATCCCTGGAAGCATAAATTTCTCCGCCCTAATAGGAAGATGAGGACTTAAGCGGAAACTAACCCATCTGATGATTAGCGGGTCATGTAGTCAGTAGGGCCAGAGTCGCATCCAACATCAACCATTAACATAAACGTAAGATTAGACTGGAAGAATAACTTACACCTAATTAAAACTTGATTTTAACGTAATCGTGAACAAACATAATGCATGAGGTCCCTTGTAGAGAAACGTGTTCTAAACATGTAATGCAATATAACAATTAAAATAATCATGCAACATAATAAAGGTACACTACCATAGAACATTTAAAGAGAGGGTGAGATAAACTACTTACTGTGATCTAGTTATTCCTTATTATTCTTTATGATTTGATCAGTAGAGTTTTCCCTTTTTAAACTAGAAGGAAATTTGGGCAACACCTTACTCGAGCTTTTCTCTTTTAGCCTCACAGAACTTCCTCACTCACACTTACTCTTTCACACGATTCTTTGTTACTGAGATTTTTTTGAGAATGGGTTAAATCTTCAAGCAAAGGGTCCTATTTATAGTAGTTTTCAGCTCTTCTCAGTGTGACAAATCATCCTACAGTTGGCTTCTTTAAAATTACTTAGGATTTAAGGATTCCTTTCAATAAGACACCTAATCTTGGCTAACGTTTGCCCTTACATCATCATTCTTTGTTTGTATTCAATTTTAGGGTTTTTCCATGTATAATCTATAAGATCGTGGCCAAATTCAACACATAATCCACGCTTTTGTCCAAATCTCGCTCTTTCTATTCTCAGAATCTCGTTCTCTCCAGCTTTCTCGCTGGTTTGCTCTCGTGACTCTCGCTCTCGCTCCCGCTCCCGCTCTTGCCCACTGTCTCGCTGAGAATCTCACTCTCTCCACTCTCGCTCTCTCCAATCTCGCTAGTTTTCACGTGTGGGTTGCGTTCACTGCTTGTGGATTCCACTTACCCTTTTTAACTCTTTCAAATTTTAGGAGTATATGGGCAATTATATCACCTCCAATTCTTCGAAGGAGCAGTGCCCAACCAAAAAGTTATCTACTGCCCTTTGTCTCCTGAATTAGCTAGCGTCCAACTTCTAATTAATCCTCCCTGATTCTGTCCCCTTATTCATTATTTTTGGATAATTAATAAATTTTCTATTTTTTTTTTCAATTCTAAATTTCCACCCAATTTTCCTATTAAGTTTATATATTTTTTCATTCTTAATTATATATTTTATTTGTTTTCCTACTTTCTAAATTAAGGTTAGGGTATTACATTTACCACCCCTTTAAATAAAATTTCGTCCTGCTTAACATTTGACATTTAATTTCTTGTAGTGTATGCGTACAAATTTGGGTTGTTACAGGAACGCTCCCAGGGCGCCACGAGGCCAAACATGAATCTCACGGCGTGAACATTAAGGGAGAAACGTGAGTGGAATTGACATATCATATATATCTTTTCCTCCCACTGAGTATTTTAAGAACCTAGGGTTTAGTTTACTTAGAAAAAACACGGCTAGTTATTTTAACTAAGTGACTGTTTAGGTTTGCCCAAAAGTAACATTTACTTTGGAAAGTTAAACAACTATTGATCATCATTCATTAAACATTTTAACGAAATTTAATCAACTGTTGCATGCTTGCAGCAAATCTATCTAATTCACCTTTCCAGGTAGATTCCCAGCTAGGGGTATTCCGTTTCCGTCAGTTTAAATGCCCCAACCTAACCAGAACCCGCCTTAGACAAAAGGTCCCTTATAGATAGATTTATTACAAATTTAATCTTTTATACAAATCAATTTAATCCTATTAAACCGATTTAAAAGATTAAACTTAGGTTTCCAATCTCATTAGAACCATGAACTTAGGTCTATCTCAATAAAATTTTAAAACCCTTTTAAAACATGATTTTACCTAAGTTTGCATGCAACTCTTGGTTATCGATTTTAATTCTAGTTTCATTAATTATAACCCTTATAAAAAATGAAACAATTAAAAAACAACCACCATGCGAAGCAACACCCACAAGGTATTTATAACTCTTATAAATAAACCTAAGTGTCATGCTTCATGCAATGTCCATTCATTACTACTTTATGTAACTCTTATATAACAAAGTAATGAACCAAGCATACATGCTTTCATACACCCTTATACTATAACACTTATAATATAAAGATGATGCATTAATATGCTTAATGCATGCATAAATATAACTCTTATATTATATGATGCATGAACATACTTTAATGTAATTTAATCATGCAATCTACTATATTATAACACTTATAATATAAAGATGATGCATGAATAAATGCATAACCTAAGGTGGGTTTTAAATCTATGTGTCATACATTATGGCATATAAACTAACATGCATCTCATGTACATTAAAAAAATTGATGGATCGGGATGATATTCCTCAAAACGGGAAAAATAAAGCTATCTATTACAAAGATAATTGAGTCAACCGGTTCAAACAAGCAAATCGGGTCTTGAACTGTTGGTCGAGTAACCGCGATCATGTAACTTTTCCTTGTGATCGTGGAGTAACGTTGGTCGAGTAACTACAATCGTGTAGCAACGATCGAGTACCTTTGACTATGCGATGAAGTATGAAGGCCACTCGATCGTGTAGCGCATCGAGTTTAAACACATGCCTAAATGATCGAGTAGATGACAACTATAAGATGAAGCATGATCGTCTAGATATTCGAAGAGTACACGACGAGTATCACATATCGAGTGATCGAGTAGCCAGTGATTATGCGATGAAACATGCTGACCTACTCGATTGTTTAGTGTGTGCGCCTACCATGCAATGAGTATCACATACTCAACGATCGTTTACCCCCATCATTTACACGATCGAGTAGCTAACATAAATCGATCGGGTAAACACTTTACTTGTTCATTTAGCATCAGCCATACGATCGTTTAATAAATGCTAAACGATCGAGTTAGAACTTTTCTATTCGACCGTTTAGCCAAATCTAAATGATTATTTAGCCTGAGTTAAATGATATGACCAACGCTTGGTCTTTTTCTTCCTCGAAGTGAACTGCATCCCCATGCTTTGAAACTTCATCACGAACGACTCAAAACTCTTCAAACCCTTTGAATATAGACTCGATAACAAGTTAATTATGCCGAAAAGCACAGGGGCCCTTACAAATTAACTTTGAAATGTAAAAGAAAGCATTAAAACAGAGGCCATCATCTCGAAACATCCATCAAACCATCCACAAACACACTTAACACTTAAATGCATTGTAGAACACACTTAAAACCCACAAAGACTGTAAAATAAAGTTCAATACAACAATGAAATTTGGAATATCAGAACAACCTGACTCTGATATCAATTGAAGGAAATTTAAACATAGAGATCCAGTGAGCGGATGCGGATCGTTCCAAATCCCATTGATAAAGAACACAAACAATTATAGTCCAATGGAATAGATTATGCATAAACAATAAATTACAACATTCTTCATCAAATGAACAGACAAGGGATAAAGTATGCAAACGTTTGAAGAACCTTTCTTCAAGTATCCCTCGATTGTTCAGAAACTGGTTCAACAGCACGAACTCAAATAAAACGACCAAAACTCAATCTCAACGAATGAATGGATGAACCTCAATCACAATCCAGTTCAACTCGATCCTCGAATCTCGAATGGAACTAAAACACCACCACAAGAGTAACCTTGGTATTCTCGGTGTGATAATCCAGAAGTTGTGGACTCTGTGTAACTTTGGATAGTGGAATGAAGGAGGTAGACGATCGAGTAAGTGGGAGATGGATGAAGTCTATCGTATAGACTAGATACTCGATCGCTTAGTAAGAAGAAGCCTATCATATAGACCTGTTACTTGATCATGTAGCAACGAGTAAATGAGTAACTATCGCATAGTAAACTCGATACTCAATCGTGTAGTCTCTTTATGCTATCGTTTAGTAAAACACTTTTACTCGATAGCCTTTGTGAGATCAATCCAAATGAATACATCCACCCTGAGATCAAGCCAAAAATCCCTCCCTTTAACTCTCTCAACTCTCATGTGAGTGGGTGGTTGTAATTGGAATTTTTGGCTTCTTCTTATTTATTTTTGATAGAGAGGAGAGTGGTAACATTATGAGAATAGTTATGGAAAAAAAAATCCTTGAATCCCAAAAATCTTTTCCTCTAAATTCTTTTGCATTCCCTCTCCAAAATCACAGAGCCCACAAACTTCTGTGATTCTCATCCCAAAGAATACAGAGGTGATTTTTGTGGTAGTGACCATTTGGAGATCATTTTGTTCATGACCATCCTTGCAGAGGAAAAATGTGAAGAAGTCAGTTCCTCAAATATAAGGGTTTCTAAACCCTATTTTTCGTTCTGTTTTTTGTATCATGCTATATATTTCATTATTCTGCATAATCTTGTTATTGTAATTTATGTTTCTGTGTGGAATTAAAATTGGGACCGATCCCCACGTTTCTGCTTAGGGATTTCACAGGTTCTTGACATGAAAGATATACTTTAATGTCAGTTTAAACCGACATTGTAGATACCCATTTATTTTCTTAGTAAATTATCCTCTCTCTTTCATTTAATTTCTCTAATAATTTTCTTCTCTCTCTCTTTTCTCACTTATTTCCTCTAAACCCTCTTGTTGCCTTTGACTTCATCACCTTCCAAATCCTTGTGGTTCATCTGTCGATCGTGGGTGAAGAGTCTGTTATGGTCTGTCGATTGTCGATCGTGGGTGTAGGTCCATTTGTTGTGTAGATTCGATCTTCGTTCGTCGATTGTGTTGTCGATCCGGCTTTGTGTGCAGATCTGACTTCCATTCATTAATATGGCCTTCGTTTGTCATCGATCATGCAGGTCTCCATTGTTGTTCGCCATTCGCGTCTCTGATCGTGTAAATTTGACTCTGCATGCAGGTCTGGCTCCATGTGCAAATCTGGTGTGTTTGGCATTTGCGTGATTGCTATGGTTTGGCCTTCGTTCATAGCTCGCGCAGATCTGGATCTATCGTGCATCTTCTGCTTCAATGTGCATTCGTTAGATCTGGTCTAGGGTTTTTTGGATCTGGTCGTCCATTACTTTGATTTTGAGGTATGAAATGCTTTCTCTCTCTCTCTTTCTTTTTTTTTGTGAACTAGTTGCTTGAGATGGTTTTAATAGATTTTTGGGTTCTTTGTGCTTAGGAAACCCACTTTGAGATTGTAGAACTTGTTAAGGTGAAGAATGTATGCTCTAATATCTTTCTATGAACTAGTTGCTTGAGATCGTTTTAATAGATTTCATTTTTTTTTTTTTTGGTGCTTTGTGTTTAGAAAACCCACTTTGAGATTGTAGAATTTGTTAAGATGAAGAATGTATCTTGTAATATCTTTTTGTGAACTAGTTGCTTGAGATGGTTTTAATAGATTTTTTTTTTTCCTTTTTGTCTTTGTGCTTAGGAAACCCACTTTGAGATTATAGAATTTGTGGTGAAGAATGTATTCTCTAATATCTTTCTATGAACTAGTTGCTTGAGATGATTTTAATAGATTTTTTTTTGTGCTTTGTGTAGAATGTATTCTCTAATATCTTTAGTTTTTGTGAACTAGTTGTTTGAGATTCTTGATTAGTAGGTGTACTGAAATATATGATTGATCAACTATGAATTTTTTAATATCAAGACTTTCTTATTAAGTAGAGTATTACATGATACTAAAAAGGAAAAAAAAAGGAAACAATTTTGTGTTTCATTTCACGGGAAGATTTTGAGTATGGAGTACACGAGGGACATCACACTTAATTTGAAGGTGAAGAGAAAGGTGGGTTCATTAACAGATGTAATTGGTTTTCTTTTTTTCCATTCTTTGTTCTGCAGAATCTTTGAAATTTGGATGTTAAAATCTAAAAGAACTTGTCTCATTAACGTATGTAATTGGTTTTTTTTTCCAATTTGTGCTCATATATTGAAATTTGTACTCATATAAGTTTTAGTCAATTTGTGTTCATATTACTATGTAGTTGGTTTGAATAGTATAGTGTTCTAGAAACTCTAGTAGTTTTATTGAGAGAAGATTGTTGTTTGAATGTGTGTTGGAAGTGCATTTCTTTGCACAGTTGTTGAAGTAAACAAATTTTGGTTTTGTTGTATAGTGATGTCATGCTGCCAAATTTTTTCTAAAGATAAGAGTTAGTAAAGTTAGTTATAGGTTAAAATATGGTAATGTTCCCTAGGTTCTTTCTGTTCTTGCTTCTAGATTTCATTGCAATTGACCCAGTCAAGATTCCTTCTATTAAAAAACTGGTGGTTTTATGTTCAGTTGTTTGCTTCAATTATTGTGAAAACTTTTGCAATTAGGCATAAAAAAAGATAAACGACTTCCTTGTTGCAAACATAGGTATTTTGCGATTGGAAGTGCTGATTCATTAGTTAGCCTATGGGATATCTCTCAGATGCTCTGCGTGTGAACATTTACAAAACTCGAGTAAGTTTTTGTTTATACAATGATTTTGTTTTCTTATTTTCTTAATTCATATTTTGTTAGTCGAGATACTTCACAAAGTGTTATCTTCATTTTCTTGTTTCAGGTATTCTTAGGATCTTTGGGTTTGAAAGTACATGAGAAATGGATCAACTATGATGCATTTTCGAATTCTTTATTACGTTCCTTCCTTGTTGGCAAATGTATTGAACTCAACTTTGTTAGTGTATGTTATGATTGTTTGGTCAAATTGATACAAAAATCTGTGGACGTGTTTTATTTCCTTTGTTATCTAGTTTTGTTTCCTTCTTCCAATAAGTTAGTTGAATTTTGTGTTTGTTGAAATCATAATATATAAAAGCAATGAAGTTTTTATTTTTTATATGTATAGGTAAGAGAAATATTATTGTGAAAAAAAAATTATTGATTGCACGTGTTTATGCAGAAAATATATACGTATTTTTTATTAATGTCGGTTTTTAATTCTTTGATCGACATTAAAAATGGATTGGACATTTAAAAGAATGAGGCATTAAAAAAATATAAGACAATTATTGAAAAAATTGGTAAAAAACCGACATAGAAGATGGTGTACAATGTCGATTTTCAACTGATATTAAAGATGGTGTACAATGTTGGTGTTCAACCGATGTTAAGAAATATTGACATTGAAATTTCGGTCAGCTATAATTTCGATTTAAAATTGACCTCAAAGACAACAAATATTAAAGACCTTTTATAACATGATCTTCGATGTCGGTTGAATCCCTATAATGTCAGTTTTAAACTGACATTAAAGCCTTGTTTTGTAGTAATGTTTATTAAAGTGCGACATATCTTCTCCTTTTTAAGAATTTTTTCCTTTGCTGAATTCACTTATAGAAGATGTATTATGGTGATTTAAATAAGTAAGCCATTTTTGTATTAGCCACATTGGACTTTTGAGAGAGAGGACAATTCTTTGATCGATGGCTGAATTGTTTTGTATTGTGTTCTTGCTCGTTGTTCATAGGGGAAGCCTAAGTTTTTGGTACCGGAGAAGGGATTCTCAGTCTTAAGGGTAGCCTAAGACTCAACATGGGTAGAGGGAGTTCACTGAAATGGAAAAGATATCATCGTGAGAGGAGTATCATCTGTTATCAGAAGTCGTGGTGATTGAAGCTAATATTATCAAACTTAGGGGAGCCTAAGTGCATTTGAGAGGGAGTCTTTCATCTAGGGGGAACCTATGTAAGTTAAGCTCTACGTGAGTCACTGTAGTTATCGAGTGTTACATATAAGTACTATATTTTAAACTTCTTAACTCTTTAATATTAGTGGATTATCTTTCCTAGGCATATTGCTCCCTAGACGTAGATGGTTTATTGGCGAACTAGGTTACGAATTTCTGTGTGTTTTTACTTATTTACTTGCTGGTAGTACCCTTGATATTTCATTATTTGTCAGTGCTTTCCGTTTAACATTCGTATATCGAGTGACGAGTTATCCTAGCATTTTTTTCAATTGGAATTAGAATGGGCCACCTTTAACTCAGGTGTTTCGATCCTAGATTAGATCAAAGAAGGTGGCTCTATACTCGTCCTCCAGTTCTAGATGGAACTAATTTTTTGTATTAGAAAGCTCAAATAACTGCCTTCCCCATGTCGATCGATAACAAAACTTGGAAATCAGTGGTTGCTGGGTGGTCACATCCCACCATCAAAGTTAATGATGGGAAGGAAATCCTGAAGCAAGAGTTATAGTGGTCTGGAGAAGAAGATGAAGATTCGTTGGGGAATTCTCGTGCCTTGAATGCCATATTTAATGGTATAGTCCGCAACATATTCAATCTAGTTAATATTTGTATCTCTGCTAAGGAGACATGGGATATTTTAGTCATTGCTCATGAAGGAACTTCTAAAGTCAAGATGTCGAGGCTGAAGTTGTTGACATCAAAATTTGAGAACCTTAAAATGCATGATGATGAGTCCATTGCTAATTTTAATGTCTGATTGTTAGATATCACAAATGAGTCCTTGGCTCTTGGAGATAAAATTCCAGAAGAAAAACTTTTTTAAAAGGTGCTCAGGTCTCTACCTAAAAGATATGATATGAAAGTTACTGCTATTGAGGAAGCTCAAGACATAACCAAGTTGAGAGTAGATGAACTATTTGGTTCATTGTTTACTTTTAAGATGTCCTTAGATGGGAAGATCAAGAAGAAAAATAAGGGTATTGCTCTTCAATCATCTGTTAAAGATGAGCTTGTTGTGTAGGGAAGCAAGCCCTAACGTAGTAGAGAAACACACAGAGGACCATTACTCGTTAGTAATTTTAGGTATTTTGTAGAACTGAAAATCCAGTTCTCCAATGCTTTGGAATTCTACGAACACTACCAAAAAAAGTTACTTCCCTATCCTCTGAGAATCCTTGAGTTTTGTGGTTTTGTGGGAACCAATATATTTGGGAAGAAGAAGGAGAAATTGAGAGAGCAAAAATTACATAACTCTTATGTGTTTTTTTTTTTTTCAAAAACTTATTCACCTGCATATGATTTGCAGTTGTTTTTTCAAAGGAGAGAGAAAGAGTGAAACGTAGGAGTCATCTCACGTTTTTGTTAACTCCTTATGTGAGAGTTAACTTTTAATTTAAATTAAATGAATTAATTTCAATTAAATTAATCAAAACCAATTAAATTAAATTAAATTAAATTAATCAATGAATTTAATAATTAATTAAATTAATATTTAAGTAAGTCTTATTTAATTAATGATTTCATTTAAATCATATTTAAATGAAACATCTCTCACATAACCTATAGTTTTAATACAATTAATTAAATTAAATTAAATTAATAATTAATTAATTCTCCCGTTAATTAATTACCAAATTAAATATCAAATATTTAATTTAGCCTACATTTGAATCGTATTCAATTGTATTTCTCTCATAACCCATAGTTTTAATGTGCATCAAATGCACATTAATTTTTAACCTATAGTTTTAATCTACTTCATATTAAATTAATATTTGAACTCTTTCAAATATTTAATTCTCCCAAAAATTAATTTTGAATCATATCCAAAATTAAATTTATATTATAAAGTTTAATTAAAATATAAACTTTATATTATAATGTATTATTATACATTATATTATTTTTTTAAGTGAATTTGAACATTTCAAACTCTATTCAAGACATAGTTACCTCAATGCTCTTTACGAGCTAGAAATGGGACCTCATGAATTTACAGCTCAGAAGCTCCAACGATATGAGATTAATTGGTTAAACTCATTAGCCAAATTTATCAATATTCATTAACTGTGGGTACACTTCACTAAAGGTCCACAGCTGCACTCTTCTCACTACAGATATATTTCTGTGTCCATGGATATAGATCAATAACAACAAGTTAGTCCTTCAGATATGTTCGTAATACCAGCTGAGTCAAATTACCATTTTATCCTTGGGTTACCTCTGTATCTTTAAGTACCAATGCTCATCTAATGGACAACCTATTTATGGTCCACTATTAAACCGAAACCCCTATAAGGTAAGTGAGAGTGTAGGGCCCTTTGTTCAAGTCTCAGAGACACCACTTAAGGGAGCACTCATGTACTTACTCTAAAGTCTGGAAGAAGTGAAATCCATCTTGTATTATTATGTTCCCAACTCTTCATTCTGCCTTGTCCCCAAAATGGTAGGCATATTGAGTCGGCGAATTGGTCACTATCACCCATACAAATAAAAAAACAATCTCTCGTGAACATGCATTCATAGTACACTCAGGATTAAGACTAAGTTACCTAGATTATCCTATTGAAATAGAAACCTAACAAGTCAACAATGTTACATCTAGTGGTTACTATTTTGCCGTTCGACAAACTCATTACATATGATACCCCCACTAGCATGTCACTTACACAAACACATTGGATCATTGCATTTATATCAAATACAAAGTGGATCATATCCATATTGTCACTAGGATAAGGTTCCCAACCTTATCCTTTAGTATAAACCCTTTAGACTGTATCTTGAATATAGATCTCTGTATGTCTCTGTTGGGGTTCATGCCTTAAATCTCGTAGGGTCTTATAGTTTGTAATTGTATTATACAAGCTTAATATTTATTTAATAAAATATATGATGTTTTATTTCAAAATTAGTTGCATTAACCCCAAACCAATAAACTACATCCAAGGTTATCTTGTAGCTTAAACATGTATGTAGAGACATATGAATGGATCATGTTTAAGTGATAACCTAAATGGTCTGTAGTAGATGGATAAGGCTAGATACCTTATACTAGTGACACTATGAGTATGGCCTGCTTTGTAGGTGTTACAATTGTTGTAAAGTGCTGCAAATGATATGATCCTAATCATTCATGTGGAGATATGTAAGCGGGATATTCTATAAAAAGAAGTTTGTATAAGACCGGACTACGAAATGTTTAGTGTCATTATATAACGCCGTTCATAATAGACACTTACATTTCACTAGGATGACCAAAGGTAACATGACCAGAATCCTGAGTGAGTTGTGAACTCTTGCCTATGAGGGCGGCCTTTTGATTTGTATGGGTGGGATTGGCTAGATCGTCGACTCAATAAACCTACCATTTTGGGGATTTGTCTGATTGAGGAATTGGAAACACAGCTACATGTGAAGGAATTCACTCTTTCCCCGAGATCGGGGCAAGTAGATAGATTACTTGCTTAAGGGTTGATTTCAGGGCTTAACAATGTGGCACCACACTCTCTCCTAGCCTGAGAGGGGTTTAATCATAGTTGGACTATGATCTATTGTTCATTAGAGGGATAAGTGGTACTTAAGGAGTTAGATGTAACTACTGGGGCAAAATGGTAATTTTGGCCTACTTATGAGCAATTTGTGAAGGATCATCATACTATTGATCGGTTATATCCAATGGACACAGAAATATATCAATAGTGTGAAGAGTGCAGCTGTTGGTCTTTAGTAGAATGCCTGACAGTTAATAGATGGTGAATAATTTAATTAAAAAGTTTAATTAATTATTCACGAACCATTGAAGCTTCAAGCTACAGGTCCATGAGGTCCCCTCCGTAGCTCAACGGATTTAATGAGGATCAAGTTTTGGATTAATTCGAATTGTTTAAATTAATTGAGGGAATTAATTATATGTGATATAATTAAGTTTATTTAATTATATATGATATATTTACTATAATTTATTTGATACATTGTAGATAAAGTATTTATGAGAGGAATTAAATGTTTGAATATGATTCAAATGTTAATTATATGAATTAGATTTATATAATTAAAATTTAATGTAAATGTGATTTATGTTAAATGTCATTAGTGAAAGAAAGGAACCTATAGGTTATATATTGTATGTGATACAATATTAAACTATATGTTATATGTTGTATATGATGTAACATATGATTATATGAATATATAATAAATTGGTTATTATATATTTGTTATAATTTTAATTATGAATGAAAAATATATAATAATTATTTATTTAATTTTAAAATCAATTAAGGGGAGGGAGTTATAACTCCCTTCCCCTTTTTTTCTCTCCACCACATACGTGGTTTTTGGATGAAGGGGTCTTTATTTTCTTCCTGCAAAATAGAGAATGTACGTAAGAGAATTACAGAATTACAGAGACCTAAATATTTTCCTCCCAGAAAATCCGTCCTTGCTTTCCCTCTTCCCAAAATTAGTCAGAGCCCACCACTCTTGAGGATATCGAGGCTTCATACGTTATGTCCTTGGTTGGAAATCGTTTATATTGAAGAGAATCTTCAAGAGGTAAGAGTTTCTGAAACCCTAAATTTCTTTTTATGGAGCATTCTGTATGTGAAACCCTGAATTTCACCTAAGTGAATTAGGTTAAAACTTGATTAATAAGGAGGCTTGTAGAGGAATAAAAGAGGATGAAAATACCTCAAGTGTTGAAAATTGGACCTTAAAGGCTAAAACATAAGTTGTGGTTAAGTGAAGTTTTAGGTGACAAAAATTTGAACAAGTGTTGAACGTATGAAGACACCATGTGTTGGTAAGAGTCATGCGACCAAAGCTAGGCACCAAGCGTTGGGATGTTGCACTTGGCAAGGCAATGGGTGAGCGTTGGGTGGCCATGAGATAACATGAGGACACTGGCCAGGTGTTGGCTTGAGTGGGTTATACATACGATGAGTTAGGTAGGCGCTACCTAGAGACATGCGACCAGGCAAGGTGTTGGGGGATGCGTGAGAGCAGGCCAGACATAGTGTGGGGGTGAACGCACGGATGCACGTGAAGGGTTACGCAAGGCTGAGCGCAAGGCGCTGGACGAGCGTGAAGCGTGAGACTGTGAGTTGTGCAATGATAAGACCGTGCAATGCCAAGGCTATTAGGCTAGGCAATGAGATGGCTATGCATTGGTGTAATCGTTAGTGTGAAGCTTGTGACTAAGACATCAAGCAAGGAATGTTGTGCTTGGCAAGACCATGGTGGACGCATGGTGTGGGTGGCCAAGGGAAGGGAAAATTGGTTGGCCAAAGTAAAAGTTGATCGCATGAGGAGGGCAACGCAATGCTATACGTTGAAGCCATGCGATGACTAAGTCATTGTGAGGTTAGGGAAGGCCTCATGGACGCATGTGACAAGGTTGGTGATAACTTGTAGAATTACAAGTTATTTATACTAATTTATTTAGATATTGCGGCCAAAAGAAAGAAAAGTTACGTCAATTGTATGGAAATTAGCTAAGAAATGCGAGAATTTTAAATTGTATTCAATACACCCACTGACACCATTCCGATGGTAGAAAAAAATATTTCAAGTCTGTTTTGCAGGAAATCAAGTCACTGTATGCGTTCATGACTCAAGATAAAAAGAACAACGCATCTAAGTCACATTGTGCTCATCATTCAGGAATAAATAGACAATCAACGCAATGATGGCGCATGCGACAATCGATCAAGAGCTAAGCGATCAATGTAATCTCAACCACATGCGGTAATAAAAAACAACACCGCATCGGGCAAACGATTGAAGATGTAAAGAGCAACGCAATTGCGGAGGATTTTGATGCATGTACAGCTGACCGTTGTGCATTTCTGAAGGGATTGATTGCTTAACAGAAGAAATATTCACTCCACCATTTTCGGAACTGCCTTAACAATACAGTGGGGACCACAATGCAAAGTGTCAAAGCTTAGCCTATAAATCGCTCCAGCCATTCCACTGAGAAATGATGCTTGAATACAGAGAAAAATGTATATACTGATCTGAGAGAGTGGTTGAGCAACTAATTAGAGTAGATCCGGGAAGAATTAAGCGACAAGGCCGAGAGGTGAGTCTCAGGGCAAGAATCCTTTCGATCCCCACTGTTGAAGCTCTGTACGAAGGTCACTTCTACCGGACGGGCAAGTCTGAGAGGGAAATTCTTCTCTTCATCCACTTCACATGCCGGCAAGCAAATCCACCGTCCAGATCTGTGTCAAGACATTGACACTCTTCTGTATTTTTTTCTATCTCTTTAACATCAATTGTATTCATCTTCTTAGTCTATCATTCACACCATGTATCAGACGCTTAATTCTATAGTTAAATGTTATGATCATTTCCATCTCCATCATTCGGTCTATTTCTGTTCATCCATATTTCATTTTCTCCACGATGTTTTCTTAATCCCTTGAATAATTAGCAATAATTGATCAAATGAATTAATTGGGTTAAGGAAATAATTAAGTTTAGTCAAAGCATACTAGGCAGCATCTTCACCTGTGAGAGCAGAAGTGAAGATGCCATTCCGCCTATCGAGAGAGGGTTGGAAGAATGTGTTCACTAAAGTGAGAAGTACTTCCAGAGATGGAAGCAACCTTGCATTCACCACGTTCATCCCTGTTTCACCAAAGGGATATGGGAATGCAGCCGGTCACCGAGAGGTGTACGCCAAGGGAAAGCGGAACCTTAGTTATATCTTTAATACAATTAACAAACTTGCAATGTTTGTACTATTATTCTTTCTCCTTCTGATTCATCCACTAAGCCTTGCCATCGCATACCACGATCCTTTGTATAAACTTCACAAGCCAGTCTCAAACTCACATCATGTATATCATGTATCTTGTATCTTGCATCACGTTAGCTTAGGTTTATCGCACTTTGTTTTATTATCGCAACTTTAGTTTATCTGCACAATTTTACTTTATCACAATTTATTTTTCTGTACAAACAAACAATCTTTGTTAATTGTAAAAACCGATCGCATATATCACAAATGTAACACATTAACGACAACAATCCCTGTGTTCGACCTTGGATCACTTCGAGAAACTTGCATTGAAATTATACTTGGTTTCAGCGCAAGGAAACTTGTGACAACGCATAGCATACTACAAGCATTTAGTTCACATATATCTAAAAGTAGTATCGCATAAAGTGTCAATAAGCATAAAACAGCATCCACACTCCATCTCCATCTTTCCAAGTCATCAAGTTTATGGCAACATGAGCTTGTATGATTCACATTCATTATTATCCATATTTGTTCACATGCTTATTTAAAGAACATAAACTAGGCGTTACAAATTTATGGCACCGTTGCTGGGGACATGAACTTGCATTACATTCGTCCATGAGTAGTGTGAATATGGGTTACATAGCATAAGATACATTTTCAGCGTTACAAGTTTATGGCGCCGTTGCTGGGGATTGGTAACGGTTAGTGTTGAATACGTTTGTGATATTTTTCAGGACAAATCTTTTTGTACTCGCGGAGAGCAGTCTGACAGTTTATGAGTACTGGAGTGATCTAGAAATTCTAAGCTGACCTAGAGATCAAATATATTATTCGTGCAAGAGCACATCAGGGCCAACTTAAGCAGAGAAGAAATATGGCAGATAACAGTGAGGCACCGCAGAAAATCATTAGGTGAACCGACCAGAGCAAGATCTAGTTTTTCTTGTTGCTGACCGCAACATCCCTATGAGAAACTATGCGGCGCTGGATTATTATAACTTCTCGCCAGGAATTTCAAGACCTACGATTGAGGAGACTGCAAGTTTTGAGATGAGACCAATTATGCTGCAAATGATCTAGAATGCGGGGCAATTTGGAGGATTACAAGGAAAAGACCTGCATGCTCATTTGACGAACTTTGTAGACATATGTAGCGCATTCTCTATACATGGTGTGACTCAAGAAGGACTTAGATGATATCTTTTCCCGTATACATTGCGGAATGAAGAAAAGAGGTGGGCTCAATTGTTAGAGCCAGATGAGATTAACGCATGGGAATAGTTGGTTGAAAGATTTATGAATAGGTTCTTCCCTCTAGCCGTCAACGCAAGGAGGTAGAGGGATGTGTTGAATTTTGAACAAATGGGGTATGAAACTTTGAGCACCGCCTGGGTGCATTTTCGACAATTAGTGAAGAGTTGTCCGCATATCGGGTTTCCTGACTGCATTCTGATGGAGACTTTTTACAATGGCTTAGATCAATCAATGCAAGCAGTTGCCAATGCCTCCACAGCAGGAGGATTAATGGATAGATCATATACAGAAGCAAAGAGCATCTTAGATCGCATTTCGTGAAATTCAGATGAATGGTTAGATACCGGGCTTGAGGAAAGAGGTTTGAAGCAAGAAAGAGCAGAAGGTGTCGTTGTGGCAACAGACGTAATGAACACCCTGGTAGATCAAATGACCACAATGACCTCACTCCTTCAGACTATGGCTAATTAGCAAAGACATCTCTCTCAAGGATCAGTGGAAGTCAATGCGTTGACACACATGACCGCAACGAATTGCATTCAATATGGAGAAGGACATCCAGTAGAAATCTGTACGTGGAACCAACAATATGTATTCTACAATGAACCGTTTGACAACACCTACAACCCTGGTTGGCGTNATGAAACTTTGAGCACTGCCTTGGTGCTTTCCAAACAATTATTAAGAGTTGTCCACATATCGGGATTCCCGATAGCATTCTGATGGAGACTTTTTACAATGGCTTAGATCAATCAACGCAAGCAGTTGTTGATGCCTCCACAGCAGGAGGATTAATGGACAGATCATATACGGAAGCCAAGAGCATCTTAGATCGCATTTCATGAAATTCAGATGAATGGTTAGATACCGGGTTTGAGAAGGACATCCAGTAGAAATCTGTACGTGGAACCAACAATATGTATTCTACAATGAACCGTTTGACAACACCTACAACCCTGGTTGGCGTAATCACCCAACTTTAAGTTGGGACGGGAATTACAGCCAGGGGAACCACAGTATTCATCATAACAGTTATCAGGGGAATCGAGGCAACCCTCTGGTCTTCATTAATCCGGACCACAGCCCATGTAATTTTCAAAGTACACAACCCTATGACCAACCGTTCTTATCTGATGCCTCTTGTAGCACCTCGTCTCTGGAGATGTCATTGAAACATTATATCGAGAAAAGCGAGGTAATTAGACGATCACAGGCTTCCTCCCTTAGAGATTTAGAAGAACAGATTGAATAGCTTGTGATTGAATTGAAGAATAGAGCGCCTGGTACACTGCGTAGCAGTTTGGGAGCATCGGGGTCGCATGGTAAAGAGTAATGTCAAGCAGTGACATTGAGAAGTGGTAAAACAACATCCCCTATGCATCCAATACCAGATTCAATAACAAGAGCAGTGGATTTAATAGCCGATGATGACCAACCAACCATTAATGATAAAATCACCAGTTCAGAAGTAAGTACATCTACAAGAGACGAATCTCAACTAGACTTGAATTCTAAATCAACGCAACCTCCAATTACGAAAACACAGCAAGCACAGGACCTCGATGAACAAGCAGCTAAACAAGAAGTATGGCGGGATCCTCCACCTTTCCCGTCCAGGCTGAAGAAGAAAGATGATAGTAAGCAATTTCAGAGGTTTCTGGATGTCCTCCGACAACTACACATCAATATTCCCTTAATAGAAGCTCTGGAACAGATGCCGAGCTATGTAAAATTCCTCAAGGATATACTTGCTAACAAAAGAAAGATCGGGGAAAATGAAATAGTTGCGTTAACATATGAATGCAGTGCGCTTTTTCAAAACAACATCCCCACCAAAATGAAAGATCCTGGGAGTTTTACATTGCCCTGGTCAATAGGAAGGAAAAAGTTTGGAAACGTGCTGTGTGATTTAGAGGCGAGTATAAACTTAATGCCCTTGTCGATCTTCAAGAAGCTAAATATCGACAACGCAAGACCAACTACAATTACATTACAGTTGGCCGATAGATCAATAATGCATCCTGAGGGCAAGATAGAGGATATATTCGTGCAAGTAGACAAGTTCATCTTCCCTGCTGACTTCATCATATTAGATTATGAAGATGACAGAGAGGTGCCTATCATCTTGGGTTGCCCATTTCTTGCAACAGGTCGAGCACTGATTGATGTATAGAAGGGAGAACTAACCATCAGGGTTGACGATTAGCAAGTAAAGTTCAACGTTCTCAATGCATTGAAATACCCAAGTGATATGGAGAATTTCCAATATGTTGAGGAATTACAGGAAGAACCTTGGCACGAACCCTTAGAAGAGTTGGAGGAGGAATATTTTGGAATCGGCGCAATGTGGGAGGAGGATTGTGCCACAATACAAGTTGAATCAAATTGTGAAACACTCAAGTTGTCTGAACGAACATCGCAACGCACTAAGCCATCCTTGGAAGAACCACCTGTGTTAGAGTTGAAGATCGTTGCCCTGTGCATCTCAAATACACTAACTGTAGAGACCGGTAATAACAGTAACTGTTATAATATCACCTCCTGATAAGGGAAGAAGGATGCACCATTCAGATCCCTAAAAACAACACAAAAAGTTTAGATGACCTTGGCAGATATTCGAGGAATCACACCCTCGTATTGTATCGCACAAAGTTCGTCTGAGAAGAAGACAATGAACGAGCATCAATAGAAAGCCAACATCGTTAAACCCCCATGAAGGAAGGTTTCTGAAGAAAGAAATAAAGTGAAAGTCGGCTGGATGCAGGGTCATTACACCGTATCATCAAAGATAGCCAGCTGGGGTATGCCCAGTGCAAATAACGTTCAGAAGAAAGGGGAATGACAGTTCGGTCCACCAACGACAAGAATATGAATTAATATGCCCAACAAGACAACTAACGGGGGTGGAGAATCTTATAATGGATTAACCGGCAAAGTAAATTTAAGCACTAAAAAATACACTTCCCACGTCTCGTTTAATTGATTCAAAGTATGTTAGACCGACTTTGCTGAGGAAGAATTCTGTCTGTATTCTTGACGGCTATTCAGGGTACAACCAAAGATTGCATTGCAATCGACAGGAATCAAGATAAGACAACCTTCACGTGCCATTTGGCAATGTTTGCATTCCGTCAACATGCCGTTTGGACTCTATCAATGCCCAAGGAAGTACTTCCAATGATGTTTGAGTGCCGATATTTTTAATTTTGGAGGAGTGCATGCTCAGGTATTCAGGATGATTTTTCAGTTTCGGCAAATAACTATGAGTTCTGCTATGCCAATTGAGAAAGTCCTTGAAGAATGTTGTGGAAAGACTTTTAATAATCTTGTTCGAACTGAGGGAAGATGCCACTTTATGGTTGAAGAAGAGGATGTAATTGCGGTCATAAAAGTATCCGAAGGCAGGATATGGAAGTTGATCAGTGCGAAAATCGATTGTAATTTTTCAAGCTACCCCCACCCAGTGAACGTGAAAACACTTAGGAGCTTTCTGGACGTGTGGGGTCTTTATTCGAAGATTTATTCGCAAACTTCTGTCCAGATCGCAAGCGCCCTAGAGTGCGTCCTTGAAGCTGATTTGTGAGTATGCTTTTGATGATGTGTGCATTGAAGCATTCCAAACACCGAAAGATGTGCTTATCACCGCACCCATTCTGATTGCGCCAGATTAGATGCAACCGTTTGCGTTGATGTGTGATGCTAGCGATTATATAGTGGGCGTAGTTTTGAGTCAGCGCAAGGACAAGGTATTGCATCTTATCTACTATGCTAGTAAAACGTTGAATGATGCGCAGGAGAATTATACAACCACGGAAAAAGAAATGCTCACAGTGGTATTTGCACTGGAGAAATTCCGACAGTACTTAATGGGAACAAACGTTGTGGTGTATACTGATCATTATGCGATCAAATATCTGATGACAAAGAAGGATGCGAAACCAAGGCTGATACGTTGGGTGTTACTCCTGCAAGAGTTTGACCTAGAAATTAAAGATAGGAAGGGCACCGAGAACCAAGTCGTTGATCATCTGTCAAGATTGGAGAATTGCGAGGTTCAAGGGAAAGAAAAAGACATTGAAGAAAGAATCCCTGATGAGCTACTGATGTCGGTAGGCATTAATGTTCCCTGGTATGCGGACATTGTGAACTTCATCGTTTGCGGTCAAGTACCAGAAGATTATACTTACCAGTAGAAGAAGAAACTAAGACATGACGCCAAGTTTAATTTCTGGGACGACCCCTTTCTGTATCAACTTGGACCTGATCATATTTTACGTCGATGCGTCCCTGAGCATGAAGTCAAGCACATGCTGGAGCTTTGTCATGAGTCCCCTTATGGAGGACATTTTGGGGGGCAGCGAACCATCGGAAAGGTCTTGTAGAGTGGCTATTTTTGGCCAACACTGTTTAAGGATGTCCTGGCCAATGTGGTGCATTGCGACAGATGCCAGAGAACGGGGAACATGTCTAGAAGAAATGAAATGCCTCTAACATCAATCTTGGAGATTGAATTATTTGATGAATAGGGAATCGACTTTATGGGCCCATTTTCACCATTAGAAGGTCATCAATAAATCCTGGTCACGGTTGATTACGTATCGAAGTGGGTTGAGGCCATCGCATGTGCTAAGAACGATGCGATCCTGTCTCTTATACACATCTAGATGTGTATAAGAGACAGGGCACACCTTTCATCAACCGCATCGTCACCAACCTGTTGATCAAATTTAATGTCAACCATAGAGTTGCAACCGCTTATCACCCACAAACTAATGGGTAGGCAGAGATTTCTAACCAAGAGATCAAAACTATCTTGGAGAAGGTAGTTAGTACCTCCAGGAAGGATTGGTCACCCAAGCTCGATGAAGCACTGTGGGCATATAGGACTACCTTTAAAACTCCAATCGACATGTCCCCATATGCCCTGGTATTCAAAAAAGCTTGTCATCTGCCTCTCGAGTTGGAACATAAGGCGATGTGGGCATGCAAGAAGATAAACTTTGATCTAGCAAGTGGGGAGAAAGTCTGAAAGTTGCAACTGAATCAGATGGTCGAATGGCGAAGGGATGCCTACGAAAATGCCAAGATCTATAAGGAGAGAACTAAGAAGTGGCATGACGACCGCATAAACAACTGGACATTCATTGAAGGTCAACAAGTATTATTGTTTAACGCACGTTTGCGATTGTTTCCAGGGAAGTTGAAGTCTCGCTGGTCTGGGCCATTCCGCATCAAGACTATCTTTCCCCATGGCGCAGTAGAACTGACAACTGAAGAAGGGAACAATGCATTTAAAGTCAATAGTCAACGAATTAAGCCTTACTATGGGGGCAATGTGGATCGACGCATGGAGACCATTGACTTGTGCAAGCAGGATTAACCACTTGCGGGGGATGTCATTGCGGTAATTCTGAAAAACTTTTTCAATTAGCATCTCCATATCTATGTTTAATTGCTTTCCTTATAGCTTTTATTTACTACTTCCTAAATTGCGTTATTTACTGCTTATTAGGATTAGCCTTTAATGCTTTCTGTATTTACCTTCAATTTAATTCATTTTAGTAGTTTCATGTCATGTTTCATTTCTTTAGTTTGTATGCATTAGTAACGTCGTTCTTAAAATCTCTGTGAATGACTGAATAAAACGATGAACACTGCAAAGTCTTCTTGACTTGCGTTATCGATGAATTAAAAAGGAAAAATATAAACAAAATTATTTTTTTTAGGTATGTAACGCGATGATGGGTGCATTTCATGATAACAGATACACTTTGCATCCATTATACCCAAATGCATTGCGTTGAGGGGTGTGTTGCACTCGTATGTGTTCTTTGCTCGTCCTTAGCAAAAATGCACTATGTTGAGGTAATGTTGCGCTGGTAGAAATACCGTGCACCCGTCCTCCAGAAATGCATTGAGTTAAGGGGTGTGTTGCAGGAATACATGCATTGTTGCCCGTCCTCAGCAAAAATGTATTTGTGTTAATGGAAGCATGGTGTTAATTTTTGTTTGTGCACCCGTCTGAATAAAAAAAAAACAAAAGATAACCTCATTTATTATTTTTCTATGTATAGAAGCCAATTCTTTGATTCGTTGTACATGCAAATAAATTTTTGTATTGCATTATTGTAATTCTTTGTATACTTAGTTAATTTTCAATACAACTAAGTAGCAATTCTTTCAAGTACGCAATAGCCTCTTCTTTATCATCCTTTGTCAAATTTGCGATATTCTTGATCTTTTATTTTGCGTTATTCATTGCGCTGCCATGATGTATAATATGCATACACTTAGTAACATTTCCACACCTTGAATTTTCTGACTAACACTTAGTTAATTTATAGCTATAGCAATACTTTACCTTTTATCTTTCAAAATTCTGCTCAAACCTTCTTTTCAAAATTTTGTTTAAGTGTTTGTCTATTCTGTCCAAACAACGCAATGAGGACCTTGCCCATCTCTAAATTTGGGGGTGGGGAAGGTCTGAGCAGATGAGATCAAGTGATGCGGTCATTAAGAAAAATGCGTTCATCATCTAAAAAAAAAGAAAAAATATATTTTCATATAAACTCCAATGTCAGCGCAAGGGAAACCTAAAAAACAATCCCAACCTGATAAGAGTTAAGTTGTGAAAGAAGCCTGCTCGTAGTTGGATGTTCGCATGACACCCATGGGAGCAAGCCAAAACGAAGGTGGGTTTCCAAAAACAACGCAATATGAAAAGAGAAAGAAAAATGAGAAAGAAAAATAAAAGAAACAAAAGACAACTCCTCTGAAATTCATGAGTTAAAGTTGAGATTGACACACAACCGTAGTTGGATGTTCGCATGACACCCGTGGGAACAAGCCAAAACGAAGGGTGTAACTATGATCAACAATCTCTAATAAATGACGCAAAGTTTGACCACCGCATTCAGACGCATCCAATAGTTTCGACAAGAAGAGTTAAACATTCTTTTTAAAACTAGAAAAGCATTTTTTAGCAGAAATTTGTTGTATATAAGAATAAAGTAGGGCTTTATTAGGAATTTTCAAGGATAGAAAGAAATTGTGATGTTAAGTAATGTGCCTAGGTGGAGCATTCAGAGCAACCAATCGATGCAAAATTTAGGATAGGAATTGAGAAATATTGCCTTAGTAGAAGATATGCTTGAGGACAAGCATATATCTAAATTTGGGGATGTGATAACTTGTAGAAATACAAGTTGGTTATACTGTTTTATTTAGAAATTGCGGCCGAAAGAAAGGAAAATTGTGTCAATTGTATGGAAATTATCTAAGAAATGCGAGAATTATAAAAAGAACAACGCATTTCAAGTCAAGAATATTTCAAGTTTTTTTTACAGGAAATCAAGTCACCGTATGCGTTCATGGCTCAAGATAAAAAGAACAACGCATCTACGTCGCATTGCACCCATCATTTAGGAATGAATAGACGATCAACGCAATGACGGTGCATGCGACAATCAATCAAGAGCTAAGCGATTAGCGCAATCTCAACCGCATGCGGTAATAAAAAACAACACCACATGCGGCAAACGATCGAAGATGTAAAGAGCAACGCAATTGCGGAGGATTCTGACGCGTGTACAGCTGACCGTTGTGCATTTCTGAAGGGATTGATTTCATAACAAAAGGAATATTCACTCCACCATTTCCGAAACTGCCTTAGCAATATAGTGGGGACCACAATGCAGAGAGTCAAAGCTTAGCCTATAAATAGCTCCGGCCATTCCACTGAGAAATGATGCTTGAATACAGAGAAAAGTGTATATACTGATATGAGAGAGAGACTGGTTGAGTGACTAATCAGAATAGAACCTGTCTCTTATACACATCTAGATGTGTATAAGAGACAGGAGTAAACCCGGGAAGAATTAAGAGACAAGGCCGAGAGGTGAGTCTCAGGGCAAGAATCCTTTCGATCCCCGCCGTTGAAGTTGTGTACGAAGGTCACTTCTACCGGACGAGCAAGCGTGAGAGGGAAGCTCTTCTCTTCATCCACTCCACACACCGGCAAGCAAATCCACCGTCCAGATCTGTGTCAAGACATTGACACTCTTCTATATTTGTCTCTCTCTCTTTAACATCAATTGTATTCATCTTCTTAGTCTATCATTCACACCATGTATTAGACGCTTAATTCTATAGTTAAATGTTATGATCATTTCCATCTCCATAATTCTGTCTATTTCCGTTCATCCATATTTCACTTTCTCCACGATGTTTTCTTAATCCCTTGGATAATTAGCAATAATTAAGCAAATGAATTAATTGGGTTAAGGAAATAATTAAGTTTAGTCAAAGCATGCTAGACGGCATCTTCACCTGTGTGAGCAGAAGTGAAGATGCCATTCCGCCTATCAAGAGAGGGTTGGAAGAATGCGTTCACCAAAGCAAGAAGTACTTCCAGAGATGGAAGCAACCTTGCATTCACCACGTTCATCCCTGTATCACCATAGAGATATGGGAACACGGCCGATCACCGAGAGGTGTACGCCAAGGGAAAGTGGAACCTTAGTTATATCTTTAATGCAATTAACAAACTTGTGATATTTGTACTAATTATTCTCTCTCCTTCTGATTCATCCACTAAGCCTTGCCATCGCATACCACGATCCTTTGTATAAACTTCACAGTCAGTCTCGAACTCAGCATCATGTATATCATGTATCTTGTATCTGACATCACGTTAGCTTAGGTTTATCGCACTTTATTTTATTACTGCAACTTTAGTTTATCTGCACAATTTTACTTTATCGCAATTTATTTTCCTATACAAACACACAATCTTTATTAGTTGTAAAAACCAGTCGCATATATCACAAATGTAATACATTAACAACAACAATCCCTGTATTCGACCTCGGATCACTTCGAGAAACTCGCGTTGGAATTATACTTGGTTTCAGCGCAAGGAAACTTGTGACAACGCATAGCATACTACAAGCATTTAGTTAACAACACATATATCTAAACATAGTATCGCATAAAGTGTAAATAAGCATAACACAGCATCCACACTCCATCTCCATCTTTCCAAGTCATTAAGTTTATGGCAACATGAGCTTGTATGATTCACATTCATTATTATCCATATTTGTTCACATGCTTATTTAAAGAACATAAACTAGGCGTTACAAATTTATGGCACCGTTGCTGGGGACATGAACTTGCATTACATTCGTCCATGAGTAGTGTGAATACGCGTTACATAGCATAAGATACATTTTCAGCGTTACAGTTGGCCTAGGCGAGGAAATGTACATGCATTGGTGGTGTTGTATGCATTGGAGAACCATGTGATGACCTAAGTATAAGTGTTGAGTGCATGGGGATGTGTTGTTCAAAGAGGGCATGCGCCAAGGGAAAGCCATGCATAGGGAAAGAGAGTGCGGCCAAGGGAGGTCATGCGATGGACTTAAGACTAGTGAAGGCCAAGCAAGAGTCGAGTGTTGGATGAGACCATGCAATCAAGAAAGTATGTGATCATTTGGTTGAGTTATGCATTGAAAATTTGTGTCTTGGAGTGCAAGAAAGTTGGCCACTCATCCAGACATGTGGCTGAACAAGGGAGAGGTAGGATTGAGCCAAGGCTAGGTGGAGGCATGAGAGGAATGTAAAGTTGAGACTTTGCATTGACTAAGGGAGATGAAGCCACTTCAGAGCAAAGGTGGCAAAGGTAGGCATTGGCAACACAAGAGGAAGGCACTTGGACATGCAATAAAGCTGGAGGTGTCAAGTAGTGGGGAGTATTAGACGCCTATAAATAGAGCAGGTTGGGCAGTTTAGTTCTTACAATTCACTCATGCCTTTTGAGTGATTTTAGTGTGAGAGTGTCTAGAAGGGAGTTAAGAGAGGGGTTTTGGGGTGCGGTTTGAGTTGGAGTTGTGAGAAAAGAGAAATTGACTTTGGAAGGCAGAAGGCCCAGTTGGACGCACAACACAATACAGTGCCCATCGCCTGATGCCCGTGCCTGCGTGTGCACGCCCAAAAGCCCATCGCTCAACCCTACTAATGCATCATCGCCAGTGCTTAGACGCTCCATGCCAAGCATACGTGGATGCCTAACGCAAGGCGCACAGACACCCCAGCGCACGCTTGCGCACATTCCACCACCTGCCTTGCATGCACGATCGACCAGGCGCACGCCCAACTCAGCACTGACGCCTAGCGCTGCGTCCCTGCCCACCTTGTGTGACACCTGATGCCCAACAGTACTCATCTGCGCATGGCCATGCCCACTCTATAGTTCAGCACCCGTGACCTGCCAAAATAACCTCCAAAGGCTGTTTTTGGGAAAATTAGGCCTATTTTGGTATTTTAAAGGGGGTAAGCTGGTTGTTCTATTTTTTTAAGTTATTTTTGGACTAAAATAGAATAATTGGAGGAATTCTTGGACTAATTTGGAATTTCATGAAAAGAAGAAAAATTCAAGGAAACTCGAGCCAGGAGCTGTGCTAGGTAAATTCTTGAAGGATAAACAGGAGGACTGTGAGTGGTTTTTATTATTTTGTTATGTTGAATTCTATATATATGTGTATGTGTGTGTTATTATATACATGTAAAATTTGGAAAATTGGCATGACTAGGAGATTTTCTTTGATTTTATTGGTTGACTTAAATTCATGATATATTGTTGTTGTGATTTGCATTGGAAACTGGGATTGTACCCTAGGGAATTGTTAGCATGCATACAACACGTCTAGCGGGATAATGTCAACATGTGCACATTTGGCAGACTATAAGGGTACTAGAATTGTTTCCACATCATTCATATAGGGAATTCACAGGAATACCCGAGGAGATACATGATCCTGCTAGGGTTATCCAGTTACCAGGTTGGGAGGGTTGCATTGTTGTTGTGATGGTTATCTTGTGTGAAAATTGTTTTCCCACAAATGGGTTCCTTAAATCAAACTTGTTTTCATTATTTTTGAAAGGTATAACTCACTGGGCTTTCTAGCTCATGTTTTTCAATGTTTTACTTTCTTCCCCCTCCAGGTAGTGAAAAGCGGAATATTCTGGGAAAAGCCACCCAAAGTTTGGAACTGGTACTCACTCACAGTGTGGGAATAGGATTGGGTTATCTTTGAAAGTCATTAGAATTGTTAGAGTTAATATTGTATAATAGTACAAACCTTGTAACTGCTCATAAAAATTAATTATATTCTTATTTAATTAGCTATTGTGGAATGTTACGAAGTTGGACAGTTGGTATCAAAAGGGTGGTATCAGCTATCTTCACATCTCCTTCGGGGTCTGGGAGACAAGGCTCGGGAGGGAGTGTGACACTGTTTTATTTGTTAAGATGCATTAATCTGTTTGTTTTTCTCTGTAAAAATTTAATTATGTGAAATTGGAATTTGGGACGATCCTGCTTTCGCTAAAGGGCCCTTCACTGGGATCCTACAATTGGTATCAGAGTCAGGTTTAGATCCCAAAATTCCATTTTTTAATTAAATTTTATAGTGATGGTGGGTGTTTTTATTTTACTGCATTATGTGTAGAATTCATGTGATGAATGGCTATTATTGAATGCATTTCTTGGTTGATGGATGTTTTCAGGATAGAGCATAATTAAATGCTATATGTATTCTTTTTGTATCGAGTTGTTCGTGTTACTTCAAGAGAGGTTTTTGGGCGAAACGGGGCTGTTTTTGGACGTCGATTCGAGGAAGATCAATTTTGTGCAATAGTAGATTGTATTGTAGCGTCACCATGATGTGCCCTAGCATCGCGATGCTCCAAGCAGTGAACGGAGATATTTCTCTGTAGCGTCGCGGCACTAGGCACAGTGTCATGACACTGCATGGCAGAGAAATTTCTCCCGTTCGCTCGTGGTTAGCCTAGTTTGAGCAGTTCGAGGGAGGTTCGGTTGATGGTTAGACCGGTTCACGACTTTGTTCAAGTGTTTCAAGGCCCGGTTCACTTGTTTTGAACCGGATGACTTTTATTAATTTAATAATTAGCTTTTTTTTATTGTTTTATTAGTGTCCTATCCCGGTCCATTAACTTTTAGTTTTTAAATATACATGTGATGTATGTTTTATTAATTTATATGTCATATTGTAAGTCATATAGAATTAAAAAAATCCCACCATAGGTTATGCATTTATTTTCATGCATCATTTTATATTATAACTTTTATAATATTAGCGTATGCATGATTTAATTATATAGCATGCTCATGCATCATATAGTATAATTGTTATATTATATACATGCATCATGTGTATTATAAGAGTTATAATATAAAGTATGAATGTATGTTTTTTTAAGTATGTTATTAATGTCTTTCATTACTTTATCATATGTAATTATTATACATATTAGTAATAAAATTGAGATTGCATGAAGCATGACACTACCTTAGGTAAATTTATAAATGTTATGATTAACTAAAATATGTCAAGCATGCAATGAATGGTTTTTAATTGTTCATTCATTTATAATCGTTATAACTAAATGAAATCATAATTAAAATCAATAATTAAGATTTGCATGCAAACCTTAGGTTATAATCATTTTTTTAAATTTTTTTTAAAATATGATTGAGATAGACCTAAGATCACATTTCTAATAGGATTAGAAATCTTAGTTTAATCTTTTAATCGGTTTAACATGATTAAATTGATTGTTAATAAAATATTAAATATGTGACAAATGTATCTATAAGGGACCTTTTGTCTAAGGTGGATTTTGTCTAGGCTAGGGTACTTAAGATGACGGAAACGTCGCACCCCTACCTGGGAACCTACCTGGAAAGGTGATTTAAATAGATTTATTACATGCATGCAAATTTGATTGAAGTCTATTAAAGAGTTTAATGGACCTTAATCAAAATTGTTTAACTATCCAAAGACAAGTTTTGTTTTTGGGCAAATTAAACAATAACTTAGTTAAAAATCAGTAGCCAGATTTTTCTAAGTTAATTAACCCTAGGTAAAACACTCAGTGGGAGGAAAATGAGGTGTATGATCTTCATTTCATCCTCTTCACGTTTCTCCCTTAAAGTTCACACCATGAGATATATACTCAACCTCGAGGCACCATGGGTGTCCCCCTACGAATGGCATTTGTATAGATCAATATCAAGGTGAATGGAGAGAGTGTTTATAGTAAGTGGGGGCGAGACGTATGACAACACATCCCTCAATCTCTCTCATTATGTTGAAATAAAGTTTCATGCATATATCTTGGACAAGGTGAACGAAAAGGCCCGAGCGTATATCTTGGCTAGTCTTATCGAAGTCTTGGCCAAGAAGCATGAGCCCATGCTCACGGCCCGTGAGATCATGGAGTCCCTGAGGGGAATGTTTGGACAATCGTATGCACAGCTCAAGCATGACGCTCTAAAACACATCTTCAATGCCCATATTGTGGTGGATGCATTTGGGTGGCAGAATTATGTGAAGGCCAGTCATCAATCAGGCCAAATGTGGCAATCGCCTTCCATGCCAGCAACTTCCATCGCACAAGGGATTATACAAGAATTAATGGGGTCAATATGCCTTTTGACGCAAAAACGATAAATGAATTATACAGCCAGACCAATGACCCCGAAGCTGAAGGGAACCACATAATCCACAATCCTACTGAAGCAGAGTTTCAACATGCATTAGAGGTTATGGCCAAGTATGAAGCAGAATGGACTTCACTGCCCACTGGGTGTTATCTCTAACCCTCAATAGCTTGATGCTGGAAGCCAATCTATGGATTTATTTCATTAAGAGGAAGCTGATGCCGACCCGCCATGACAGCTCGATATCGAGAGATAGGGTGATGACCATTTGCTGTATAATGCAACTCATCCCCATAGTTCACTCCCCACAGCTTCCACCGTTGAAAAGAAGATTAGTGAAAAGCGAGAGTACAAGCTCCCAACTCGATGTCAGAGCCCTTCCTTTCTGTCCTCCTCAACAAAAAACTTCTCCCCCTCCTAAACAAACGAACTATAGACAACGCCTCTCCTTCTTCGCTTGGAAGAAGAAAGCATTGAACGCACCACTTTCTCCTTGACCGCACTTCCAGAACAACCTTTACCACCTCTCCCTTTGGAAATTGAGATAAACCAAGCAAGGGATCCTACACCTGTGGAACCCTTGCGTCTCACGTTGCTATCTTCTTCAACGTTTGTTAATGACCTACGTGATTAAGGCACCACTTCACAAACTTTGTCTCGGTCGCATGTTGGTGAGACAAGGCCGCCAACCAAGCACTCAAATGATCCATAACCATCTCAGCCTACCAAAGATGCATCTTGAGAGGAGGAATCTGAAGACCTCTTCACCTTTTTTACTGATCATGTCATACAACCCATCCTTGACACACTTGACCAGGTATCAAATAACCAATAGGGTCTGACATTTTAGCAGTTTGATTTTCAACACGATCAGAAAGTAGTGGTTAATCAAGTAGAGGTGTTAAGAGAAGCTATCCAACAGAAAAGTGAGCAGTTTTCCGTCTTCAACACAAGCAAGATCAGATCCTACAACAGCTTGGACAGATGCAGAGAGAGCATACTGAATTGAAGGATTTCGTCCAAAGGCAGTCTCAGTAGTAGGATGAATAGTTTACAACATCAATGCATTATATTCATGATGTCTTTGTGTAACGCAATCCTGCTCCAGTCATTCCACCAAGACATTAAAACCCCTACCATTCCAGCCTGACAACGCTCCTTCCGCACCCAATAATGACAAAGACACAAGGAGAAATTAAATTTGGGGATGTTGTTTATTTTGGTTGTTTCTATCTATCTTTCTTCTATATTTTTGTACATGTGATCACCAAGTTGTCTCTGTTATTATTATGAATATATTACTGGTTATCCATTTTTGGATTGTGTTCCTTTTTGTTTGTGCCTAGTCTACTTTTGTTAACTTTAGTTATTTCTTCTTGCCTTGGTGTGTTTGCAATGATGACTTCAATGAAGATACTTATGCTAACCCCACCTTAGGATTCAACACTCAGACATTCAACTTTAGTTTTAGGAAATTTGTCTTAGGAACATTTCTGGTATCTACTAGGCATGCAAACTTTATCTCAAACCTTTTTTACAAAATTTGTCTATGATAATCCCAGTCTTCGATTTCAGCAAAGAGGACCTTGCTGCCTTCAAAATTTGGACAGGTGAGGTTTGAGCTAAATGCATTCAAATTTTTATTTTTTATAAAAAAAAAATAACAATAAATATAAACGATGTTGAGATTGAAACCTATTCGTAGTTGGATGTCTGTATGACACCCATGGGGGCAAGCCAAAACGAAGATGGGAATCATGATCAATGCTAAGCACAACTCCACTGCCTAAATGGAAAGAAAATTCCAAAGGAAAGAGTTGAGTTTGAAAAAGGGCTTTTGCTCATAGTTGGATGTCCACATGACATCCGTGGGAGTAAGCCAAAACGAAGGTAAGATGCCTAGATCAACGTATAACTACTCAATAACACGAGGAGTTAAATGAAAATGAGGTATGACTATTTATGCACTATTGATTTTTAACATTATATTCATTTATTTTGACTTTAAATACAGGAGAAAAATGGTTGTCCTGATCGTCAGAAAAGAAAGAAGTCCACGAAGTTTTCACTAGGAGAGGTCAAAAGGGGAAAAAAACCTCTTCAAATTTAAATAAGGAGGGTGAGTCTTCAACAGAATATATAAGTGAAGCTCAAACAAAATTTGAACCATTAGTAGAGATGTCGAACCAATGTAAAGGAATTGAGGATGAGCCTAGAGATCCTCAATAACCTATAAATGAACCTCAAACACCTGTGAGGGTATTGAAACCACCCGCAGGTGTGATAAATCCTAGCCCGTTGGTCACTATCCTCGTCTTTTCCATAAGGTTCATTAGATCATATGAATCATTGTTCCTTGTCCCTGATGTTCTATGGTCGACATATAAGAATTGGAGGAGAAATCCAAAAAGGATGAAGAGCGAACGGTGGTGTATTGCTTCCGGACCAATGAGTTCTTCAAAACACTTGAGAAGAACACATGGGTAGTTGGGGATGTGAGTATTTTTAAATCCTTTTATACGATCGATTATGATTATATAAAATGATTATATGAATGATCGCTTATGATTATATAAATAATCGCTTATGATTATATAAACAATTGCTTATCGATCATTTATGATTATATAAACGATTGCTTATGATTATATGAACGATCGTTTATGATTATCTAAATGATTGTTTATGGTTTTATACTGAATCACTTACACTGATAATATCAGTTAACTATTATTTGTCTTAGAATATGGAGATTCTACTAATCCACGTGCACCGTAAGTTGCACTCCAGACCTGAACTTTGTCAACATCAGTTCACTGTGGTGGATTCGAGCTTCATGGAATGTATTAGTGTACTTGGAATTACTTCTTATTAACAACCAACAATTATAATCTCATTCGATCTTTTCAAAGGATGCTCTAGTGGAGTCAGAAGGAATTTCATCAAAAATTTGTCCGAATAATGTTGTGATGGAGGACGAAAACGTGGCAGTCTGGACTAATTAGGAAGCATATATGAAGTTATGGGCAGATAGTGTCTACTTCCTTAACTACGTGCTTGGACAACATGGAGACTGCAAACCTACATAAACAGAGGTGGACTTCATATTTGGGCCAATCAACATCAATCAACATTGGCTCATGGCTACCATTGACCTGATTTCAGGATAAACGTTTTTTACTCCATGTCAAAATACATCTAGAAGACATCATGAGTGATAGTTTACAACTTGTGGCACTGTGTAGGAAATAATATGTTGCCCAGTTGTGGGCAAATAAATATTTATGGTAATTTGTATTTTTGTTGAATGAAATTGTATATTCTATACTTTCATTTTAATACAAAGTAAACCATATTAGAGAAAACAACAGAAAGAAGAAAAAAGAATTACATGTGATCTCCTAGTTAACACATAAACAGATCCAAGCGATTGCCCATAATTTAATACGACACCGTGTAATAAACATTGGGCGATCGCTTAGTATTAGTTACATAATCACCCAATTGTGACTAAGAAATCATGTAATAAGTAATAGACGATCTCCCAACCTAGAATAAGCAATCATGTAATAATTAATAAGCGATCTCTCAACCTAGGCTATCATATCATGCAGCCTAGATGGACCCATGCCAGGTATTATCAGTGTCTGTCTATATGTTTTCTTGTTATGTCCTCTCTAACCACATCATGTACACCTGTGGATTTGTTGCGACTCTTCACCAATAAAAGGTATTCTATCGATTTGACGTCGATCGACATTTGGTACCTTTCGTGGTGGTAGAATTTCAAAATCTTTAAACTCTGGTCGTTGTCTCCATTATTGTCCATGTCTTACTGGGTAGATCAGTTTGCCGTAAGCGGCAAGCACACACTCAATGGTAAGCCACTTTACGCATAATGTTTGAACATTAATGTTTTAGATGGCTGTCGTAACTATTACATGGGAGCACGGGATCTCCATGCAATCGAACAAGTACATGTCCATGAACGAAGATCAACCAACCCTTCCAAATATCCATCGTCCACATTAATTACATTCATGTCCACCAGAGAAATAGTATCTTCTGAACATCAATTCTGCCTCTTTAAGAATAGTTATTGCGTAGTCAGTTACGATGTTTGTGCATGCTATTGCATGTGTACGTCAGACATATAACCAACCCTGTAGCCACTCACGAATATGATCCAATAACTTCGTGATTGGTAGTTGTAAACCCTGAACCCTAATTTTCCTAGTTAAGTAAGTTAATTAACATGTTAATCAAGTTTAAGAATACGTTATAAACATGTTTGTAGAGAAAAAGCTTGAAGAAGAAAAGAAGCAAAAATGTTCTAAGTATTGAACAATGTGGCCTCAGGTAGCAAGATATTAAAGTTTTTTGTAAGGAAAAATTTTGGCTAAGTGTGGAAGTCAAAATATCCATCATTGAAGGGTGTTGCCTAGGTTGTAGCAGCCATGCTTCAGGGAGGTTATTTGGATGCACGATGGGCGTGAGGCCATGTTAGGTGTGGTTAAGTGGTGGCCGCATGAGATGCCATGCATTGAGACAGTGGCATGCGTTGATCAACCCATGAATGGTTAGATGGGCAAGGATGCACGCGCGAGAGTATAAAGGCCTTAGGCATTGGAGGGCTATACGCGTGTGCGTTGATGAGCGTGGGTGCAGGACGTGCCAAGTAAAGTGCTGCTAAGTTGAGTTATGCGCCAAGGATGGGCGTGCGTGTGTTGGTCTGATGCGCGGAGTGGGCAGGTGAGCTTATGCGATGACATTTAGGCTATGTGATGGTGATGGCTGATGGCTACGCGATGGCGCTGACAAAGGAGCTATGCGATGAGGTTAAGCCATGCGTTAGTTAAGTCTATGCAATATTCAAAGAAAAGGCCACGATAAAGGAAATGAGGCGTTGACACTAGACTAAGCATTGGACTAGATTCATTAAGGTCATGCGTGGGCTAAAGGTTATGCATTGATTGTGCCAAGCAAAGGTGAGTTGATGATGAAGCCTTGCGTTGATCAAATGGTGGTTAGCAACTTAGTCACCCATTATAATGGACCAGTTTTTGAAATTAAAGGATTTAATCCCACTTAGTGGGTGAGTTGGCAGCCTAAGAATGCTTGGAGGACATGCAGTGTTTAGTATAAAAGAGAAACTTCAGTTCAAAGGCTCAGTTTAAGCTCTTTACTCGTGCTAATGAGATGATTCAATCGCCATTCAAAAGCTTGATGAGTGTAGTTTAAGCTCTAGGGCTGCTGGAAGGAAACTCTAAGGAATTCAGGTTGAAATATAAAGAAGATTACAAGAAGGTCAAGCTCTGGATGAATCTGAGCCAGGGATGAAGATTTGAGGTTTCTGGACAAACCACGCGGAATTAAGAGCTCAAATTTTGAGGTAAGAAATTAAGATGTTTTTAAAAAAGTTTGTAGAAGGAAATTTTCTAAAAAATTTTGTAGAAGGAAATTTTCTAAGATAAAGTCTGGAAAATAAGTTATTCGAGCTCAAAATTGAAATTGGGTTATAGTTGAACAAACAGGCAGCTGTAACCGTTGAGCAAGCAGGTTGCTCAACCCAGGCAGGCTGCAAGCACGTACGAGGAGCTGGTTGGGTGCAAGGCATGTGCTAAAGCTATGCACGAGGGATGCATTGTGCTGATGTCGTAAGTGTATAAGGAGGAAAGGGGCACTAGGCTGTGCGGGCAGAAGCGCTGGGTGCAAGGGGCTGGTCGTGCGTTGGCGTGTTGGATGAGCGCATAGGACATGCGATGGGCACATGAAGTGCTATGCTAGCCGCATGATTAAGGTTAGCTACTCAAAATTTAGCTATGTGTTGGACGCATAGGAAGTTATGCATTGAGAGGGAAATTGATGTTGTAAACTGATTGTTGAGTTCATTTAGGTGAGTTAGTCTCACAAGAAGATTTAAGGCACTAGCTAATCATGTTATTCATTTCCACAGGGTTAACGCCAATAGGAAGGGCTTATCAACCATAGAAGGAATGCCCAAAGGCTGTGAGTGACAAAGTTGATGTTTTTTAAATGTTGTAGTAACACAGGCTTTACTTTAGACTCATGCTTGTCTATATGAACGTTTAAAATTATTTTCAAGCAAACTAAGTTTCATGAAGCGATTAATGCTTGCTAGTTTTAAAGAAGTTTATGAGCATGACTTAAGTATTTCAATACTTATATTTCAAGAAGCATGCCTTAGAAGTGAGGCTTATTAGCAAAAGTTTTAAAGCATATGATTTATGACGCTATGCTTTCAAAGTATGATTTACTTCAAAGTATGAGTTTTATGATAATTGTTAGAACCTGATACTGAAGGACAATGTGATGGTATCTGAGCAGTAGTACCTAAGGTATGACGGTACTTAGTGATAACCATGTGCACATAGGTAAGGTCGACATTGGTTGTGTTGAGAATACTCTACACCACCAACTAAGGTTTAACGTTGAGGGATTGAGCAAAAGGGTCCTCTCTCAATTAGGGATTATGTTAAGCTATGTTTTAAAGCTATGCTATGTTTGAAAGTTTAAAATATGAGTTTAGTTGGTAGTTTCGGTTTAAAAGCATGTTGTTTATAATTTATTAGTCACTCACTAGGCTAGTAGCTCACTTTAAATGTTTTCCTTCTCCCAGATAGTGTCACCTCCCCTGAGGATAACTGCACTGCTGCTCTACCACTTAAAGACTCAGTTGAAAGAGAAAGTTGAGGTGTCTATTCTGCAAATATTTGTACACATGTGTCTCCATATTAGGGACTAGTAATGAGTGTGGGACCCACTGAACCTTATTTCTGTATATATGTTATGAGTTTGCTATGTATAGAGCCTTGAGGTTGTTATAAATGTTTTAAGTTTCGCTAGCTCTTGAATGTAAAATATGTTATTCCAAGGCTTCCTGAGCCGGTTAAACAGGTATGTTAGGCAGTAAGTGCCACAACAGTAATTGCTGCTGTCACATTCTCTGCTAGATTAAGAGGGTAATATGGGAAGGGTTGTGACAAGTAGTTCTCGTGCATCTTTTAACACTGCATTTGACGCATTTTACTATATTCGTCGTCATCTTGTCATACCTCAAATGAACTAGATACACCCTTGCCGATCATTGTAATCCAACTTCCTCAAGATAGACTGTCACCCCGGGATATTGTTGGAGCTTTGCTCAATATATCTGAAACTTTGACATCCTATAAGCTTTAGCCGCAAGATAGAAGTGAGGGATTATATCCTTATTCTTGAATCTGTCCACCAAATTATTCTAGATGTGGTATATACATAGAGCATGAAATGCCTCGAGGAATATACTTGAGACAGTCTTTCCAATGAAGATGTGAGATATGATATAATCATTCAATTTGGAATGTCTCCAATCAAAGCCTTCAAATGAGTCATGAACCAAGTCCACGGTGCATCATTCTCACCATCTACAATACTAAACATGATAGGATATATGTTGTTATTGCCATCAATACACATTGTTATTAACAACATACCTTTGTATTTCTCATGCAAATTGGTTCCATGAACAATGATTACAGGACGGATGCAGTTCAAGAATCTTCTAATATACGGATCGAATGCCATGAATACGTACTTAAAGTATTATTTGTCTTATATTTCAACCTCAAAGATCGTGCCCAAATTTGCAAATTTCAGTGCCTTCGTTAACAAGAGCATATGATCCTTCCGGTGACCCTCGTGCGTACACCAATGTGTACTCTCTGGCACGATAAGCCCCTCCATAAAAGATAAGATATTTTAGTTGCATTAACCACAAACCAATAAACTAAGATCCTTGGTTGTCGAAGTAACTTAAGTATGTATGTGGAGACATACAAGTAGATTGTGCTTTAAGTGACAACCTAAATAGTCTATAGTATATGGATAAAGGAGGGAAACTTATCCTGGTGACGTTACGAGTGTGGCCCGCTTTGTAGATGTTACGAGTGTTGTAAAGTGCTACAAATGGTTTGATCTTAACCATTCATGTATTAGACATGCGAGCGGGGATGCTCTATACAAAGGAGTTTGTATAAGACCGGACCACAAAATGTTTAGTCTTGTTATATAATGCCATTCATGACAAAGACTTTCATTTCATTATGATGACCATAGGTAACATGACCTCAATTCTGAGTAAGTTGGGAACTCCTGCCTATGAGGGCGGTCCTTTGATTTGAAAATTTGAATTTCTCCACAAAAGCAAGCCAAATTTGTGGATTTCTCCACTCAAATTGATTTTCAATATTCCTTTTATTTAATTCAAAATTAAATAAAATCCAAAATTCAATTTCTAAAATGAATTGAATTGAAAATTTTAAAATTAATTAATTAAATAATAATTTAATATCAAATATTAAATTATTCAAACACCTAATTTTAAACATGAATCCTATTCATGTAATCAATATTTAAATCAATATTTAAAGATTTTAAACTCTCTAATTTTGTTTAATTTTGATAAATTAAATGTCAATTATATCGAATATAATTATGCAAACCCTAATTTGAACATTTTAAAATCACTCAATTCACTAATCTAAGGTGTTCATGTTTTACGAGCTAGTAGAGAGACCTTATGGACCTACAGATCATAAGCTCCAATGATTTGAGATTAATTGGCTAAACTCTTTAAACTAAATTAATCAATATTCGTTAACTACCGAGATGCACCACTATAGCTTGATAATTGCATTCTTCTCATTGTAGATATATTTCTGTTCACTTGATTTAACCATAATCAGTAAGTCAATCCTTCATAGGTTGTTCGTAATAACGGCTAGGTCAAATGTTGTTTTACCCCTGAAATTACATCTTGCACCTTAAGTTCCACTGATCCTCTAATAAACAATTGGTTTGTGAACCAATCACTAAACTGAATCCCTCTCGGGCCAATGAAAGTGAACAACCTTTCTCCTATCCCTAAATTGAGTAGGTGTGAATTCTGTCTTGTATTCTATGTCCCCAGCTATCTACCCGATCTTACCCCTGAAAGGAGAGGCTTATTGAGCCGGTGTTGTTGAGCCAACCCTCACCTATGCAAATCTAAGGATAATCCTGAATAAACAGGAGTTCATAGTTAGCTCAGGATTAAGGTCGAGTTGCCTAGGTTATCTATCCGAAACAGTCAATCTTAAACAGTAAACAACGTTATAAAGTAAGAGTGACTTATTTCTTGGTCCGATCTCATGAAAACTCATTGCATAGAATGCCCCCACTTCTCATATCTCTACATGAATGATTCAGGATCACATCGTTTATACTATTTATAAAGCGGGCTACATCCGTTAGTGTTACCAGAATAAGGTACCAAACCTTATTAGTATACTATAGTCTGTTTTGGCTATTTACTCGAACTTGATCCATCTTTTTGTCTCCACATAAAGTTCAAATATTTATATAAAACTATGGATCTTAGTTTATCGAATTTAATCTTTAGAAGTTCAATTTACATATTCAACAACAATTCTATTGAATAAAATGTCAAATAACATCTTTATAGAAAATATTTAACTTTACAAACTGTGAGTTTTAGGACATACAATAGTGCATGTATGGACGGACATCTTCAATTATATCACTTGGGTGATATGTTCGACCAACTTGATCGTATTTGGACTTGATTAAATGTCCAATAACCCAACTTTTTCCTTGTAGATGATTACCTATTCTCATTTCAAGAGTGCATGTATGGACGCTTAGATACTTTGTCATTTTGAAGGAATCACTTTCTTCTAATTTTTTTTGCATTAACCCTCCACTTGCATTCCTCCATCAAACATCGTACAACTAGCAAACTGTATGTTGATTTTTATATACGATAATCAAAGTTCTTTCTTATTGCAAGCATTGATAATTTAATTGATGAGTCATATTTCGAAAAGAAAATCTGAATGACCTTTATATCAACGTCATTCAGACAATCTGAGGTATTGGGATCATGTCTTAATATGATGGGCTCTCCGATGGTCTAGGTATATCTATAAATGATTGGGTTGGAATAATGGAGTTCATTTGAACTGAAGGCATCGCCACTAGTGGGATGGGAACAAGTGCGGTTGGAACATGAATGGAGGGTGTTGGAATTGTTTGTGGTCCCGAAGATTGCCCGTATACATGGCCAGAATCAAACTGTGGAGTAGATCTAGATTGGATGTTGTCACCAATCCAAACTTCATTTCTATCATCCCCTAGGTTATATGGCTCAACATTCTCATCTAGTGGAGGCATGGTGAGAATATTATGTGATGGAATGGTTGCAAACATAAGGTTTTGATTGGTTTGATTAGTCTGAATCGTTAGATTGAACTACTGGTACATACTGTCTATGCCTACTCCATGACTTTTGTGAGGTGTAACAGATACAAACGACAATATCCAGGATGCATCACTACCTTACAAAAAGAAGCTAAGATCTTCATCGTCAACTATGTCAATTGAGGGAGTTGGGACCAATAGATTGTAACAACATTTTATGTGTATATCAAACATATCGGGATCAATATTCAGTCATTGGTGTAGAATACTCATTAATTTACTACATACTGTATCATTTCTATCCTTCAAACTTTTCATATGGCCTCCAACATAATTGCTTCTGGACTGGTCCTATTCTTCACCTAATCGTACAAAGATGCGAAGTAGTGTCATTGATCTGCAAGTAGAAAATTGACAATTGGATTAGAATTGCTATTAAAGTAAGTGATCGCCTAGTAAGTAACACATGATCGCCCAGTAAGTTCTAAAAGATTGCTTAGTAAGCTCAAAGAGATCGCCCAGTAAGTTATAGAAGATTGTCCAGTACATTATAAGCGATCACCCAGTAAGTTCTAAGTGATCGCCCATATTAATGTAAGTGAACACCCATATAATACTGAAAGATCATTTACATTATTGGCGGGCAATCTCCTATCTTTATGAAAGCGATCTTGTAAGAAAAATACTTCATAAACACTTAATTCTCTCTTTTTATAGTTCTGACGAACGATCTTGCTCTATACCTAAAAAAAAATGAATTGAACGATCAATGAAAGCGATCGATAATGAGAATGTCGGAGTGAAACTCTAAGAGAACAATGGGAGAAGAAGTTGAAGAGCTCGACTGAAAATGTTCTAAATAACTGAGAGTGACCTTCTATGTCCCATTCTTGATATTAATAAAATTCAGTGATATTGATAGAATATTAATTAAGAATAAATGTTTTGGTAGAATGTTGGTATTGCATTGAATACAATTGTTGAAGAAATCGTTGAAGGAGGAAGAAGGTAGGGGGTAGAGAGGAGGTTTTAAAAATGGGGGGTAAAAATGATATTTCGCATGGCAAAAAGGTCAGATATAGATAAGTTATTAGAAAAAGGTCATCCATAGAAAAGTTTTTTATTTTTGGGCTATTTTGTGAAAATTTTCTTTATTGTTGGTTGGAATTGAACTTGTTGAAAGGAGATGATAGGAAGAGGGAAAAAAAAAAATAAGAGACACGCCCTTGGTTAAAAGGGTAAAATTGGAATTAAAAAATGAAAATCAGAATAGGAATATTTTGCTATAACTGCAAAATAAAAAAAACTTTAAAAACACATCCACAAAATACTTAATCTATTTTGCCATCCATTGTACTTTCCAATTCTTTTTCTTGTCTTTGTGTCGGTTTGCTTCAAAAGAAAAAAAGCCTGAAGATGTAATCACGGGTGATTTTTTTTTTTTTATCCCTTATATATTTAAAAATAAGTTTTTTATTTAGTCTATGAGTTTTTAATGTGGTAACTAGTTTCAAAAGTAATATGTTTGATTTTTTAAATCTAATTTTGTTTTTAATTGGTCCCTAAAGTATATTTTGTTTTATTAGAAAACCAATTAGTGACTAAATGGGTTCCTAATAGTTCAATTGATAATCCTTTTGTTTTTTTTTTTTTTTTTTGGTTTTTTTTTAAGAAAAAAGCTTATAAACGCTACTTTTTCCCAAATAATTTCTTGTATTATTACATACTCTTTTAAGAATGAAGCTAACATTGAAACTAAAAAGTTTAATTTTAAAATTTTTACTTTTATTATTTGAAATTTGGTTAAGAATTTAAATATGGTTAAAAAAAATGTAATAAAAAGTACTCACCAAATTAAAATTATATGGAAATAAACATAATTTATAAAATATAAATTTAGTAACAAGACAAGTGTACAAGTAAGTAGACACAAATTATATTAGTTAAAAAAATATGACCATATTCTTAATTAGAAAAAAGTAATTATGAATATAATATACTATGTAAATAATGTAAATATGCATCTAAAAAATCATTAAATTTTTTATTAATTGCAATAATGATTTTTCGGGGTAAAATTGTAATAGTTTAGCATGCAATTAACTATAATATATTTTCTTAAATTGGGTCTTTCTTGCCTTTTTCCGAGCCCAAGGCTCACATTAAAAATATGAAGAAAACAAAAAAAAGTTTCATCAACGTAAAATTGCCATTGTGGTATGGTGGAATTTAAATAAGGGCCGACAAGAGAAATAGTAAATTTTAAAGTTTCATCTGAAAAAATGACAAAAACGTTAAAATTATAAAAATAACAAAACAAATTTATATAATAAAAAATACTAATTAGTAAATGACAAAACTACCCTAAAACAATAAAATTAAGTATAAATGAAAATGTAGAGATACACTGCTTCAAAAACAACACGAGTATCATAAATACACTCTACCTAAACATTCTAGAACCACAAATATATAGTATCTAAACATTCCGGAAGCAAAATTAAAAATCACCCAATATGGTCTAGGGAAGATGACGAGATGAGGGTCATTAGAAACTTATGAGTGTATACAACAATGGACTTCCTCCAAGTTGGTTGTTGTTGGCAAGTGAATATGTGAAGGAATTGCAACTTCATGACGATGTGACCATTGGAAGTATGATTGTGTAGGGAGTCTGCATGTGACCATTTTACTCAATGGATTTTGAAAGCCAACTTTAAACATTATCAGTCCCTTCATTGTTGAAACTGATGTTCACATGTTATCTTCTTTTAATAAATAATAATAATAAGAATAAGAATAAGAATACTAATAATACTAATAATAATAATAATAATAATAATAATAATAAACTGAAGATATATATATACACACGCACATGTTTCAAACATTTAAAATTTAATTTCCATTTATAGGTTTCTTTTTAGGTTCAACAAGTCATTTTTACATGTTTGTATATGAAAAATTGAAAACATCGAAAATATAAAGAAAAAAAAAATCACCAAATTAATTTGATAATAATATGTATAAAATAATAAAAAAAAATATTTAGATACAATTAAATTGGTAACAAACATATAAACAAATCAAAAGTTAGTTGGATAAAATCAAATTTAATAATAAAAAAATAAATTCAAATATAAATTGGAGAGAAAAAACCACAAGTTTTTGTTTATTCTGATTAAAAAAAATCGATAAATAGTTAGATAAAATCTAATTTGATAATAAAATATAAATTCAAATCTAATTTGGGAAGAAAATTGGAGTTCGTTTATTTAGAATTACATATTCATAATTTCATTTTCATAAACTTCAACAATGTATTTATAACTTCATCAACCACAAAAATCTATAGGAAACCATAACTCGTTGTAGAGGCATAGCAAAAAGAGCAAGATTGCAAACGTGAATACTTATTTGTTGGTAAAAAAGACAAATTAATGATATAATAATATACTAAGATGATAATGAATAAAAGATATTTAAAAAATACAAAAAATGATCAAATTTAAATGAAATATATAGTTTATTAGATGATAATACGTATAAAATAGTCCGTAAAATCCTAATTAAAATAAAAAAAATTAATCCAATTTTAGAGTAATAAAAAAATAAAAAATAATATAAAATCTAAAGATGTATTATAAATTCAAATTCAAATGGTGATAAACAAATTAAATATTGATTAATTCTAAATATTTTAAAAAAGTGGTTAAATCAAATCAAAACAAATAGCTAATTTGAATCAAAGAGATTGGTTTATTTTAAATCAATTCCTGAAGTAGTTATCAAAATCTAATTTTTATATTAAAAATAAATTTAAATTTCAAAAGATGAAAAAATGAGGAAGAGATTGGTTTTTATTTTAAATCAAATCCTAATTGTAAAGTTATAGCAAAAACAGTAGCTTGTTAAAGAAACTAGATAGATGGAGCAATCCACTCGTGCCATGACCATTTTGTTAGGAAGTGATGTTTCTTTTCTCAAAACGCTAAAATAATATAAAAAATAGTATATACAACTAATTTATTAAAAAGGTGAGAAATATACATCTAATTCATTAAAAATGTATGTATACAATTATGAAAAACAATATAGAGATTTGAATAAAATATATGAATAAAAGACGTTTTAATAATATATGGATATTTAAAATATAAATTTGGTAGAAAAATCTTGATATTTTATTAAGGTGAGATAAATTCAAAAAGTTGTTAAATAGAATCTAAAATAATAATAAAATAGAGAGATTAGGTTAACTACATGAGCAAAATTAGGAGGGCAATTGTCCTTCACAAATATCAACAATTACCTATATATATTTCGACCCTATTTTCTATTTTGGAATTACCTGGTATGGTATTTGTAGTTTCATCAACAACATCTACGAATAAAGCAAGGATAAATCAGGGATTTAGAAATTTGTGGTCATGTGCATGTCACATGAGTTGCCATAATCTTTATTCTTGACGATTTTGTCATTTTTCAGAAAATCTCAAATTCCACCATACATTCCAATTCCCCTATATATACTTTCTTAAAACTCGGGCCTTTCTTGCCTTTTCCGAGCCCAAAGCCCACATTAAAATATGAAAATATATATATATATATTAAAAGAAAAAAGGAATTTTTACGCAGATTTAAACCTGGATGCAAGATTCACTACTTTTGAGTTTCGAAATTGCCCATTGTGCTACTACAAAATTTTTGACAAAATGGAAATGTTTTATTATATAATCGTTAATTAGCCTTCTGTTTCAATAATAACTTTTAGGAAAAGCTATTTTCCAAAACCATATTGTAGTTACTTAGTTTTTGAAGCAAATATTCAGATTAAACTTCTAATAAAATGTTAGAATCATTTGCTAGTGCAATATATATATATATATATAGTATATATATATATAAGTATTATTATATTCACCTTTGATTTCTATTTAAAATCCACTGAAATTACATAATATAAATTATTCATCTTTGGAACTTCCAACAAATAGCAAGAAAAATTTTCACATAATTCTTTATAATAAGTAGATTAAAATCGAGGAAGAACAATGAGATGAAAATTAATGTTTCCCATCTCCTTGTTTTTAATGTTCTTGTTTTATAAAGAACTAGAAATAAGAATATGATTGGAATGCCTATTTCTTGTTTCTTTTTTTGTTTTATGTTTTTCTTTCACACTTTTAAAGTTTAAATGTAATTCATTATATAGTACCAAAAGTATTTAAAAGAAACTATCAAAGTTTACAATTTTCTAATACAAATTAGTTTTCTGACACCAAAATTAACAAGAATAACATGAAATGTTTATATCGCTTCCAATGTTACTAATTTGATCTAGAATGTTTTCTCGCACTTGAGGTTCTTGTTTAAGGAACATTGTTGACTCGAAGTCAATTCAATTATATTGTTATATAAATGTTGTGGTAGAAAATACTAAAACTTATATATATATAAATATATATATATATATATATTACAACATTTAAATTCAAAATTAAAGTCAAAATGAGCATAGTTCAATTGACATAAACTTGTACAATCGACTTAGAGATTTGAAGGTTCAGTACTTCTCTTTCCCTCTACTGTCAAAATAAAATTTAAATTAAAATGATATACATATACATATACATATATATATATACATATACATATACATACATATATATATATATACATATACATATACATATATATCTATATACATATACATATACACATATATTTATTCCAAAAATAACATGTTTCAACCAAGATTAGAACCCTATTTTTAAATTTCAAGTAGAAGAAAAAACACCCTCATGCTAACTTTGATGTTTATTATATTTATAATAATTAGACTAACCATTAAATAATTTGACATAACATGGTACATGAGAGTAGATGAAGTAAAAAATAGTTTTAAAAATTGACCAAACGAAAGGTATGACTAGCAAATAATTTGATAAAAGAGAAACAAAAGTAAGTAGAATACATATAAAAACCAAATTGTTAAGACCCTGTACGACAACCAAATTCAACTTTTGTTTTTTGGTTTCTGAAAAAAAAACCATTTACTTTTGTAATTATTTTTTTCTATTTTTTTTAAATTAATTGTTTGATAACTGTTATTTATTTTCATTTTAAAAAAAAATAAGAGATACATATATATATTTTAGAGAGTGAAAAATGTGTGAAAAATGTGTGAAGACATAGAAATCAAAATATAGATACATAGATATAAATGTTTTTGAGATAAAAATTAAAACAGTAATTTTAGAGTCATAAAATAAAGTATAGAGAGCAATATATTAGAGAGAGAATATTGGTTCGAGAATAAAAGGAACAAAAATTGAAAGGGGAAATAATAAATTTCTAATAATATGTTAAAAATACACCGTTTTTAGGAAAATATTGATCGTTAACTAGATCGATTTTACTCTTAAACTAAATCGATCTTACTTTATCGTAAACTAGACTACTAATTCAATGATCGTAAACTCTTACACTAAATATTTAGTTCATAATCATTTTTTATTTTCACTATTATCTATTATTACATTACTAATCATATTTGCTTATAATTATTGATTTATATGCTTATAGTCATAATTTATTGTTTAAAAAAATTTGTTCTAAAATTTAACCGACAATTTCACAATATTTTTTTTTTTTATAAATTTTGATGATATTTGTAATTTTTTCTAGGATATACATCGATATATTCATAAATCCGAGTTATCAATATTTACATCGGTAACGATTTTTGTCATTGATGCTAACTTTGATGCTTATAATATTTATAATAATAAAAACTAAAAACGTAATAGAAAATTGTTCTCAAATTTGTATTTTCTCAAAATTGACTTATTTTTCAAAAATGTTTTTTAAAATCTAGAAATAAAAATGAAAATGGTTATCAAATAAATTTGTCTATTGAAACATGAGAAATAGGAATTGAAAGTTCAAGCACAATGGTGGTTGCTATAACACTATTCTCCAAGGAGTCGTTTGTTTCGTGGGAATCCAAGAGTAGACATCCAGATTACCGCATTTTATTTGTGATAATGTAAGACGCATAGGCATGTGGAGACTTTCGGGTATCCCAGGATGCATGTACGAAGGGTATCTCAGGAGTTGCTATTATAGGTTTTCTAGATTCTCATATTGAAGGCATCCTATTTTAACCCTTCTTTTCTTTGAACTATGTATTTTTATCTTTGATTATATTGCAGTTTTTTTAGGACGATAATCAAATTCAAATTCAAATTAATATTTATTTTATAAAAAGTATTAAATTAATATATATTATTTTTTTTTTTGAGAAAAATAGCAAGTAAAACAATAAAACTATGTTAATTTAAAAAGAAATCCAAAATTAAAAATTAAAAAAAAAAAAAGAAAAAAAACCTTTTTGATCCCTGAGTTTTTAGAAATAGGTGCTTTTGGTCTCTAATATTTCAACCTAGCCATTTTAGTTCCTAAGTTTTTAAAAATAGGTTTAAAAGATCCCTCAATTAATAAATATATTAGGTTTGAATATAAAATTAATGAAAAATATGATGTGACAAGATGACCTGAAATTTTGTTTTTTAATATATTTTAATATATATTTCCCACTTCTCTCTCTTCTCTTTCGATTCTTTCTTTTTCTCTCTTCTTTATTCTCTCTTCTCTCTTGTCCTTTCTTCTTCATCTCCATGTCTCTTTGTCTCTCAAATTTTCAATTGAAAAAGATGATGAAATTTGCTCACTTCTCTCTCTTCTTTCTCTCACAAGAAAATGAATTGAATCTTCAAGTTATATGGATCAAAAGATTTTGATGACAAAAAATGGTCTTTTGTTGTAAGAAAAAATAGAGACCAAAACAAAGTAAAAAAACAAACCAACATAAAAGAATGCAATTTTAGAGAAGAAAAGTACAAAAATCTCAAATGGCTCTTTTTTTTTTTTCTTTTCTTTCTTCTCTTTTCTTTTCTTTGTGGAGTTGTGTCTATGTGATTTTAGATGTTGAAAAAAGGGAGAGTTGTTGGTGATGGCGATAGGAACTTTTCTGGCGAGGAGGAAATTTATTGAGATATTTAGATGAAGGAGACAACCAGTCGACATAGATAGAGAGATGAAGAATTTGAAGACTTTTCTTTTCTTTTTAAAATTTTCTCTCCAGAGAGGGATTTGGAATCTCTCTCAATTTGTTCATTCCTAATCCATGTGAGAGAAAGAAGAGTGAGAAGTGAGCAAATTTCATCATGTTCTCCAATTGAAAAAATGACAAACAAAGAGACATGTAAATGGAGAAGAGAGAACAAGAGAAAGGAGAGAAGAGAGAAGAATAAAAAAAGGAGAGAGAAAAGAGAGAGACGTGTGTGATATTAAAAAAAATTCAAAGTCATCTTGGCACATCATATTTTTAATTAATTTTATTTTTAAATTTAATATATTTATCCATTGAAGGACCTTTTAAACATACTCTTAAAAAACTCAGGGACTAAAATGACTAATTTAAAACATTAGGGACCAAACACACCTATTTCTAAAAACTTAGGGACCAAAAAAGTATTTTCCCTAAAAACAAATATGTTATATAAGTACAAATTATATTAAAATAATTATAAATTAATAACTAGTCGCTAGGGCATTTTTGGAACATAATTTAAATTTAAGATATTTTTGAGTAGAAATCCTATAAAACAAACACATATATCCAAGTATTTCCGGATATCTTCAAAAATATTTTTAAACAACAAACACGGTTATTTAAGGATGTTAAAACGTCTATAATTCTGAACATCTATGATTATGGATATCTAACAGTCTATTTGATTAACAATCTAGATTCTGTTTTATGTTTCCAAATTTATTGAATTCAGCGAATATATATGTAATCACCTACTGTTGTCTCTTTCGGAGTTGACTTTTTCGGAGTCCGAGATCGAAACTCCAATCTTTTTTTTAAAAAAAAAAGAAAATTAACACATTCTTTTATAATTTCTTGTTACGCTCTTTAAATTATTCACATTATTATTTAATTGCCATTTTCATTCTTGTTTGATCTTGTAACCCTCGTGTTAAAGCGAAGTTAATTTTTTTTAAACTAAACCTTTTTATAATTTTTTTTACATCTTTTCTTCCTATTTTGTTTGCGAAGTCTAAAAAATATTACTTCATGTATTTGAAAAAGTTTTTTCTTAAAAAAAATTAATATGTCATTTCAAAGATTTCTAAACCCTTTTTTAAACAACTTTAATTGTTTTCTTAAAAAAAAAGTCTCCTATGATGGAATCTAGAAAATTTGGGAATCTGATTTTCTAGAATTCTTGAGCTGGAGATTATATGTATGTGAGTCCGAGATATGAACCCCAAGAAAAAATGAATTTAATTAATTATTTTTTAAAAAAACCTTCTTCTATTCAAATGCTATTTCTATGACGGATTGGGGAAATGGTAATATTTCCTCATATTCTCGTGGTGAGGGATTATTCCTCAATTCCATCGTGTACTAATTGAGGGAAGTTTACTTCACTTATCTTACGGGATCATTACTTCCAAAGCATTGGAGTAATGAGGGACAAGATAAAACATTTGTTTTTAAACATTTGAGTAACGAGGAACAAGATAAGACTTTTGTTTTTAAACATTTTTTCAAATAAATTTATTTAACGAATAAAGCAATTCAAGATTTCAAACTTGGCCACCGTTTTCTAAACGGGTGTCGTGGGGTGCTAACCCTTTCCTCATATACAAACGACCCCCGAACTCAACTCTAGTTTTCATGGAGCATTTTTTTAATTTTTTAATTAAAATTTACTTATTTTATTTCGGTGCCCAATCACACCGAAAAAATGATTGGTGGCGACTCATTTTTATTTCTCTCTTAAATTGACCCTTTTAAGGACATTGGCCGCTCTGTGTTGTCTCGGGCACATGCCGACAGCTTGGTGACTTCACTGAGGACATGAGGTTCCACCTCGAGAGTTCAACCATTTTTCTCTCTTATCTTGAATTCTTTTATTTTTAATATTATATTTGATTAATTGTGTATATTTATTGTGTATTTTCACTACTACAAAAGTAGTGTTTCTTGACCTTTTTAAATGTCAAGAATCACTTTTCTTGACATTTTAAAAAACATCAAGGAAGCCAGTGTCAAGAATGTCGATTTTCTTGACGTTTTAAAAACGTTAAGAAAAGTGACACTTGACATTTAAAAAACGTCAAGAAACACTGATACTTATCAGAATATAAGCGTTCTTGACAAGGAAAAAATGTCAAGAATATCTACAAGGAAAAAAGTCAAGAAATTTGCTTGTGGTTTTTTTAAAAAAATCTGTAATGTTGACGTTTTTACCTATAATTGCTCTTGGATTTTGATCAAACAACCACATTTGGTATATATATGACATACATTCACCAATCAAATAAATAATACACACATTTTCAATCTTATATATCAACGTTTTTTACGTGAGGCGCGCACATTTTTCATTTTTTCGTCAAAATTTGTAGCGTTGCAGTGCTGGCCTAATATTCTTGACGTTTTAAAAGCGTCAATAAACCATTAATTGAACTTGACATTTTTAAAACGACAAGTACAATATTTTTTGGAAACCTCCGCTTTTTAAAAAATAATTTTTGATATTTTTTTCTTTAAAATCACCTATTTCTTGACTTTTTTTTTAAAAAAATGTCAAGTATTTAAAATTGCAAACTTCAAGAAAGGTGATTTTTCTTGTAATGTTTATTATTTTTCACACATAATCACAAGCCACTTACCCAGGCTTTACCTAACAGAATTATAGTCGAGGATGGAGTAGTGTTGACCTTCGAGGAGCTTATGTTCCCACGTAAGCACACGAAAAAACCTCAATCAATTTGGTCATTCCGTCATGTACGAGTTTGACCAATTTGAGGGCCTTTCCATATAAGACTTTAGAACAAACCTCACTTTGTTTGAAGTTATTATGTTGATTTTATTGTTTTATTAGTTTGTTTCACATATTATCACAAGCCTCCTGCCCGAGCTTTACCCAATAAGACTAGATTCAAGGACGGAGTAGTGTTGACCTTTGAGAAGCTTATGCTTCCGTGTAGGCACACAAAAAATTCTCACTCAATTTGGTCATTCTATCATATATGACTTTTTGACCAATTTAGGAATCATTATCATTTAGGGCGGCCTTAGAATTAGCTTCATCACTAGTATCTTTGTGAAATTCATTATGCTTATTTCTTTATTTTTCTCTTATTTTTGACATTTTCCTACATTATTCTTTCACCATCATCCAACATTTAGAGTTGTTTCATTATTATGCACAATCAAACACATTTATAAACACTCGTTTTTCTAGGATCTAGATTTATAAACACTCATTTATTTATTTATCTATTAATCATACACTCATTTTTACATGATCTATCAATTGAGAATCATTTCATTATCATGCATAATCATACATACTTATTTTGTTCATAAAGAATTATTTTATTATTATGCATAAAATATTCATTTTTTTTTTTTGCATGTTTTACATTGAGAATCATTTTGTTATCATGCATAATCATACACTTATAAACAATCATTTTATTTATTTATTTGTTTTCCATGATTTATAATTGAGGTTCATTTCATTATCATGCATAATCCTAGATTTATAAATACTCATTATTGGCACGATTTAACGGAGAGACTCATTTCATTATCATGCATAATGATAAGATTTATAAATACTCATTTTTTGCATTAAGAATTATTTTACTATCATTCATGAACCTAAATTTATAAACACCCTTTCTCTTTTTTGCATGATCTAACATCAAGAATTTTTCATTGTCATGCATAATTCCTATATTTATAAATACTAATTTCTTTGCATGGAAAATCATTTCATGATCTCATGCATAATCCCAAATTTATATACATACAGTCGTTTGCATGATAATTATGTTACACTATTAGCCAACATTTTGTTTTTCTTTTTCTTTTTAAAAAAATACCATTGGCTCATTTAACTTTTTTCTTCTTAAAAAATTAATGAATATTTTCACGTTAGGCTTTTATAATTGGTGCATTATCAATAATCCCAAACTTATATACCTACACTCGTTTGCATGATAATTATGTTACACTATTAGCCAACATTTTGTGTTTTTTTTTTTTAAATACCATTGGCTCATTTAGCCTTTTCTTCTTAAAAAATTAATGAATATTTTCACATCAGGCATTTATAATTGGTGCATTATCAATGAAATACCACATACATCCACTTCATGCTAATAATTAACTAACTTTGACTAATTAAATCCTTCTCTTTCTTTAAAAAAAGATCAAAAGAGTCAATTTTTTTACAAAATAGTTCAAAGGATTACAACCCCGTCGTTATTGGATTGGAAGAAAAGTCAAGGTCATGGAAGAGTTCATCACCCAAATGTAAACAATTAGAAAGGATGTCGAATAGTTAAAAAGATAAGTGACAAAAGTTTTAGAATTACATACTCCAGTTAAAGATAGACCATTAATAGGGGCATTCAGACGGACAGGATTGGTACAGAACCAAGTTTCAGATGACACCTCTCCTTACCCATGTGGTTTTACTCATGAGAGGCTACTAGAGTCAACATTAATAGAAATGAAAACATGTTTTACTCGAGATCCTTTGTCAATCACCACAAAAAGTGCCATTTGGATGTCTAGTTCTCACCCCAAGTGTACAACCCTACAAGAAGACTTTCGAAGATATAGGTCATCAGGAAAGATTAAAATTTCTAAAAGAAAGGTTGTGTGCCATGGAAGGCACTAGTACTTACCAGTATTTACGAAGGCATTGAGGTGACATAACTGTGTCTAATCTAGGATTGTTAGGATTGGTGTCCTAATTCTCTCGGTGGTCTCGTAGATTGTAAACATTTTGTAAACATATTTTTATTAATAAAATAAATGTTATTTTATAAACATTTATACAAATCCAATAAACTAAGATTCGTGGTTATTTCATGTAACTTAAACATGTATGTGGAGACATACAAGTGGATCATGCCTTAAGTAATAACCTAAATGGTTTGTAGTAAATGGATAAAAGAGGGATACTTTATCCTGATGATACTATGGGTACAACCCGCTTTGTAGATATTACAAGTGCTGTAAAGTGCTACAAATGATCTGATCCTGACTATTCATGTGGAGACATGCAAGCGGGGATATCCTATACAAAGAGTTGGTATAAGACCAGATCACAAGATGATTAGTCTCTTGATATAACGCCGTTGATAATTGAAACTTACATTTCATTACAATGACCATTGGTGACATGGCCTTAATCTTAAGTAAGTTAGGAACTTCTGCCTATAAAGGCAGTCCTTTGATTTGTATAGGTGAGAGTGGCCAGATTGCCCAACTCAACAAGCTACCATTTTGGGAATTCGTCTGATTGGGAAGCTGGAAACTCAGCTACACAAGACGAAAATCACTCCTTCCCCGAAGCAGAGGTAAGTAGATAAATTGCTCCCTTAAGGGCTGATTTCGAGTCTTGAACATAGTGGTCACACCCACTCCTGACCCGAGAAGACTTAATTATAGTAGGATTATGACATATTGTTCATTAGAGAAATCAGTGGTACTTAAGGAGTTAGATGTAACTACATAGGGCAAAACGGTGAATTGGCCTAATTGTACTTACGAGTGATTTGTGAAGGGTCATCGCACTGTTGATTGGTCATATGGACACAAAAATATATCTATAGTACAAAAAGTGCAACTGTTGGTCTTTAGTGGAGTGATCAATAGTTAACGAATGGTGGAGCTCATGATTAAAGGGTTTAATAAGTTATTCACGTACCGTTGGAACTTCAAGCTACAGGTGCATGAGGTCCCCTTGGTAGCTCAATGGGTTCAAGTTGAGAATAAGATTTTGGGTTAATTTGAAGTGTTCAAATTAACAAGAGAAAATTCAATTATATGTCATATAATTGATATGATGTATTAGATACATTAATTGGAGGAATTAATATAAATATGATTTATATTAAATACCATAAAATAGAAAAAGAACTATGGTTTATATGTTTCATATGATGAAATATTAAAACTATAGGGTATAAATATAATATAATAAGTTGGTTATTATATTTATTTATAATATATTAATTATATGATAATTATTTATTCTTTTTTATTAATAACTGAATTGAGTGGGAGGTTATTGGAATTTTTATGTTAACTGTGAGATAAAAAAGAAAATGATTTTTCAAAATTAAGATGATGACTCATTCGGAATAATCTCACAAAAAGGCTATTAAGTAAAAGTGTTTTACTAAACGATAGCATAGAGAGCATACAAGATTGAGTTACGAGTTTACGATACGATAGTTACTCGCTTACTCGTTGCTACACGATCGAGTAGTAAAGTCTATATGATAGGCTTTCGTTTTCTAAACGATCGAGTATTTCGTCTATACGATAGAAAACATTCATCTCCCACTTACTCGATCATTTACCTCTTGCCTTCCTCAATCCAAAATCATACAGAGCTCACAACTTCTGGATTCTCACACCGAGAATACCAAGGTAACCATTGTGGTGGTGTTCCAATTTCATTCGAGAATCGAGTTGGACTCGATTGGGTTCGAGGTTCATTCAAACGTTCATTGAGATCGAGTTTTGATCGTTGCGTTCAGGTTCGTGCGGATTGAACGAGTTGTTGAACGATCGAGGGATACTTGAAGAAGAGTTCTTCAAAGGTATGCATACTCTATCCCTTGTATCTTCATATTAAGTAGCATGCTATAATTTTTTATTATGCATAATCGTTTCCATTTAGACTATAATTGTATGTGTTATTTCTCAATGGGATTTGGAACGATCCACTTCCGCTCATTGGATCTCTGTTTAGAGTTCCTTCAAGGATGTCTTTATTCCATTTGAGTTCAAGATGCTGAAATTTGATATAACAGGGCAACTTGTCTAAAAAGGTCATCTTGTCATTTATTGTCGACGGATGTCAGTCCACTACCATGATGACAAACTATTAATCCACATACTTTCAAGATAGCCTAAGTGTCCTTATTCTATCTCATGACAATAAACCTATTCTCTATTGGGTATGATGAAGACATTACAAAGGTGTCAACCTAGTTGAGATGTTCTAGTGTGCCTACTGATCCCACCTACCTCTTTAGGTACTTGTTAAAAAAAAAAAAAAAAAAAGATTTCCTCATTGACTTAACTTCTCATTGGTATACGGAGTTGGATACCTCCTAAGGGCACATGTGGAAGGATTTTGAAGATATGTTCTTAAAAAAGTATAAGCATAATAATCTCCCATGTACGACAAATACATGACCCATGCCTAGTCATATCACATCGGAAGCATTTTTTATCATCACTTTTTGAATTCCTATCTTGTGGAGCTTTTCCTTTATGATTATCATTTAGTATGTTTCTCTTGAAATTTAGATGATTAGAATGGCTGCCACGAAAATAACAATTATTTCTTCCTCTGCCACGGTCACGATCTTGACAACGACCACGACCACGACCTTGATCATGATTATAGTTAAAATTCACAATATTCACTTTAGGAAATGGTGTTGGTCCAGTTGGTCGAGATTCATGGTTTTTTTCATTAATAACTCGTTATTTTTGTTCAGCCACAAGAAGACATGAAATGAGTTTAGAATATTTTTTAAAACCTTTCTCTTGATATTGCTGCTACAAGAACATATTTGAGACATGAAAAGTAGAAAATGTTTTCTCTAACATATTTGCATCGGTAATTTTCTCTTCACTTAAAAACAATTTTGAACTGATTTCAAATAATGTGGAGTTGTAATTACTTACTGATTTAAATTCCTGAAGCCTCATATGCATCCATTCATAACGAGCTTTAGAAAGAATAACTGTTTTCTGATGGTCATATCTTTCTTTCAAATTCTTCCACAAGATGCGGGATCTTTTACAGTTAAATATTCTATTTTTAATCCATCGTGAAGATGATGATGAAGAATAATCATGGTTTTGTTTTTCTTTTTCTTGACTAGTCGTTGTATTTTCTTAATTAATTGTTACTCCAAGATTCATAGTGTCAAAATGTATCTCAACATGAAGTACCCATGACAAATACTTATTACCATTATGTCAAGGGCTACAAATTCTTGTTTTGTAAGATTTTTCATGGTAACACTATCACAAAATATTTTATTTATATTAGAAATTTAATATATACTAAGCATGCAAAATAACATTTAATTTATTAATTACATTAAAAAGGGAAAAACTAACCTACCTTTAGGACCTACCTTCAACGAGGAAAATGACATAAGCTCGTGTTGATAACATGTTGTAAAATTGAGGAGCATAATGAGAACACAAATATAGAGAAAATATAATATAATAATAATAAAATAAAATAGCAAAATATTAGAAATTATACAAATAAGAAAATATGAAAAATGGGAATATGAAATGGATTTGCTCACTATTGTGTGTGTCTCTTTAAGGTCCATCAAATATCATTATTTATAAACAAATTAGGTGGAATTACATGGACATTAATAATATGTAATCTTGAGACACAAAGACAACACATGAGGTAATTGGAGTATGATACATGGGCTTTGGATACTAAGCACGAGCGTTTACATTACTTAATTCATAATATTTATAATAGAGAGACAGTTTTGGGAAAAATACTTTATTCTTTGACTGAGAAATTAGAAAGGTGTTGTTAGTGCATATTTGATAGTGATTTTGAAATTGTTATTGTTAAAATCACATTTGTTATGTTCAAAATCACTTCAAAACACGTTTTTGATCACTCGAATTAATTTAATATTTAATTTTATACTTTTAAATATAGTTTTTATTTCATTAAAATTGGGTTTAAGCCATTAAAAACATACTTCACAGTGATTTAAAAGTGACAAAAATGATTTTAACAATTTTAGAATCACTCCCAAACTGGTTTTAGAAGTGAAAAGACAAATAAAGATAACTATTATGGGAGAAATATTTTTTGTAGAGATAAAAAATATAGAGAGAAAAAGAAGAACAAAAAATCATATTGAGATGAAAAAAATTATAGAGAGAAAAGAGGTACACGCAAAATATATGCTATAGATAGAATAATCTTAGTCCATATATTTTTTGTTTTAGTTTATTTTGGTTCTTATACTTTCAAGATGTTAATTTTGTTTAGTTCTTATAGTTTTAAAAAGTAACCATTTTGGTTCCTTCACCTATAATTTCTTGCATTATTACATACTTTTTGAAGAACGTGCTAACTTTTGGAACTAAAAGAAATTAATTTTAAAATTTTAGCTTTTATTTCTTAAAAGTTGACTTAGAATTTAAATGTGATAAAAATAATTTTATCGAAAATATTGGAAGAAAACAACCATAATTTTATAAAATAAAAATTCAATAAAAAATGATTATCATGAAAAGTCTAAAATAGTAAATGACTCAAGTTGATACAAAATATATTATATGAGTAATCTTTTTTTTATAGAGTAAATTTGAGTAACTTAACATATGTATCCTTATAAAATATTTATAAATATAATAGGATATACTATTTAATAACGTAAATATGCATCTAAAATATTATTAAATCTTATAAATGTAATAATGACTTTTTGTAGTAAGATTGTAATAATCAAGCGTGTAACTATACTATACTTTCTTAAAACCTGGGCCATTCTTGCCTTTCCCGAGCCCAAAGGCCACATTAAAATATGAGGGGAAAGACAAAGGTTTTCCGCAGCCAGGATTTGAACCCAGATTTCAATCACTTGAAATTGCCATTGTGCTACTGCGGAATTCTTGAAATGAAAATGGAAATTTTTTTATTTTTTTTTTTATTTTTATTTTATTATTTTTTATATATATATATATATATTATATATATATCTGTTTTTGTTTTATAATATTTTTTAGGGAATTATTTCAACCATATTTTATTTTTAGTTTTTAGGGCCAATATTAATTTAAACTCCTAAATAAAATATAGATCATTGACTAATGATTTCTATATATTTTTTTTACTTGATTCTATTTAAAATCCACTGAAAATTACATAAATAAAATTATTCATTCTTTAGAAGTCCCACCAAAGTAGCAAGAAAAATTTTCACCTAATTTTTTTCTAAATAAGTAGATAAAAATCAAGGAAGACAATGAGATGAAAATTAATATTTCCGTCCCTTGTTTTATGTTTTATGTTTCTTGTTTTTAAAGAACTAGAAATAAGAATATGTTGATGTTTAATTCTTATTTTATGTTTCTCTTTCCCACTTTTAAAGTTTAAATGTAATTTTATTATATAATATATAAATGCATTATATATACCCAAAAGTATTAAAAAGAAATTATCAGAAGTTTACATTTTCTAATACAAATTAGTTTCGCAAAATTAACAAGAATAATGAAAATTTTTATATTCATTCGAATATTGTCCTAATTTGATCTAAAAGTTTTCTTTCACTCGAGGCTTTTTTTAAAAACGATGTTGACTCAGAGTCACCTCAATTATATTGTTATATAAATATTTCGGTAGAAAATACTAAAGTAAAAGTCAAAATGAGCATAGTTTAATTATCATAAACTTGTACAATCGACAGATTAGAGGTTCGGTACTTCTCTACCCCTCTACTGTCAAGTAAAATTTAAACTAAAATGATATACACACACATATATATACATACATATCTATATATATACATACACATATATATATACATACATATATATACATATACATACATACACATACATACATATATATATATCGATATATTACACACATATACACACACACACACACACATATATATATACATATGCATTTATATTTTAAAAAATAACATGTTTCAGTCAAGACTCATACCCTAGTTTTTAAATTTCAAGTAGAAGAACAAGCACCCTCATGCTAACTTTGATGTTTATTATATTTATAATAATTAGACACAAAATTGAAAGTTCAAAAACCTATTATACATAAGCTTGAAAGTTTAAGAGCAATAGTTCCTGTCATAACAATATCTTATATATGAATATTATTGTGATTTGGACTAATCATTAAATAATTTGACGTAATGCGGTACATAAGAGTAATGAACTATAGTTTTAAAAAAATTGACCAAACAAAAGGTATGACTAGCAAAGAATTTGATAGAAGAGAAACAAAAGTAAGTAGAATACATATAAAAACCAAATTGTTAAGACCCCATACACAACCAATTTCAATTTTTGTTTTTTGGTTTTTGAAAAATAAAAACCATTTACTTTTTGTAATTATTTTTTCTATTTTTTTTAAAAAAATTAATTGTTTGATAACTGTTATTTATTTTCAACTTTTTTTAAAAAACAATATGGGAGATATATAGATATTTTAGAGAGTGAAAAATGTGTGAAGATATATAGATATTTCAGGTTTCAGCTTCCTATTTTGTGAAACCGCCACATAGGCTAAATAAGCTTCACATCCCTTACTCAGCAACTTCTGAGCCTTCACTACTGATATTAAACTTCTTGGAACTATTCTTTTACTTCCCACAAGGGTTATCTCTTATTCACCTGGCTTCCTAAACACTATCTCTTTCTTAAAGCAATCCATAGTGACATAATGTTTACTTAGGAAATCCATGCCTAAGATAACATCAAACTCAAGCAACTCTAGTAGAATCAAGTCAACCCATAAACTCCATTCCTAATAACTATTTCACAACTCCTGTAATACTCATGCACAACTAGAGTATCTCCTACAGGCGTAGAAATAAACAAGTCGTCATTCATATGCTCAAGCACTCTATCGATATGCAATGCAGACATGCTAGATATGAATGAGTGTGTAGCACCAGGATCAAATAACACATAAGCGGACTAATTACATAAAGTTATCGTACCAGTTACGACATCTGGAGACTCTTCCGCTTCCTGGTGTGTCACAGCGTATACTCTACCCTGCTGCTGTTGCTGTTATTGGGGTCATCCTGCAACCCTCTTTTGCTTAATTGCACCGGATCCCTCACCTCTGGCTCTGGTTGCTCTAGGTTGATGTACAACCTGGGTAACTACTCTCTGTTCACCCTGTGCTCCATGAACTAGCTGGGGACAATCTTTCTTGAAGTGCCCCGTTTGTCTACACTGGAAACAAACATTTTTGTCTCCATAACATACTCCTGCATGGTGCTTACCACAATTTGCACACAATGGCTTTCTTTCTATACTAGTTATTGACTCGCTAGCACGACCTATTACTTATCTACTACTCGGTTCAGCTTCAGGTCTTGACCTCTTTTGACTCGCACCTTGTTGGCTCACACCTCTATGACTCTTCATACCTGACTGTCTAGAGAACGAGGGTCTAAAACTTTTACCTCTCGTCTCTATTGGAGTCCTGTGCTGCTCCACACCTGTCTGTAGTATGTCTACCCTCTACACTACGCTCAACTTTGATAGCGGTCACAACTAACTGAGTGAAATTCACCCAATTAGTTGTAGAGGTAATAGGAGTATGTATCCTCCTTCTTAGGCCATTCACAAATCTCCTACATCTCTCTTTTTCTTCTGCAATGATCGGAAGGGCATACTGAGATAAATCTGAAAATCTCTGCTCGTACTTAGCGAACGTCATCGATCCCTGAGTTAGCCTAAGAAACTCATCCCTCTTTGCTTCTCTAAAAGCACTAGGGTAGTATTTGTCCTCAAATATTTTTCTAAACTCAGGCCAAGACATAGCTTCTAAATTGCTTCTCCTGGCCACTATCACTTTCCACCATTTCCCAACACCTTTCTGCAGCAAGAACGTCGCTAACTCGACCTTACGGTCCTTAAGAAATCTCATAACACTAAAGGATTTCTCAATCAAGTCCAACTAGACCTCAACATCTTCTGGATCTGTGGCACCATCAAACGTCGTGGCACCTAAAGCTTTCAGCCTCTCGACGTTGAATTTCTTCTCTGGATCTGTCTGAATTGATCCTACTCTCGTCACCAATCTCTGGACGATTCTATCTAATACTCGATCCTCCATCTAGAGACCCGCTCTTACCCGTGGGGTACTCGACTCAATTTCAGAAGTCATCTTTTGCCCTATAGGTCTCTAACTCTCTTCCCCTTTGGATCTGGGTCCTGTCTAACTTCAGGGCCTCCACTGGTAGGGTCAATATTCCTCTCCTTAGTCTGCCTACTCAGCTTGCCACTTTTCCTCGGCATCTTTGCCTAATTAATAAGTACACATGTTAAGGACTTACTTATGGGACTTAATCTAATGCATGAACTCTCTCTTTCACCCAAAATTTTATGTTATGATACCAACCTGTCACACCCCCTCCCACATTACTCTCTTAGCCTAGAAAAGTGTTGAATTGGTGTCCTAATTCTCCCGAAGTCTCGTTGTTTTGTAAAGATACACATTGTTCAATGAATAAAATAAATGTTATTTAATTCTGGCATTTACTCATATCCAATAAACAAAGCTCATTGGTTATCTTATGTGAACTTAAGCATATATATGTGATATACAAATGGATCATGCCTTAAGTGATAACCTAAATCGGTCTATAGTATAAGGATTAAGGTGGGATACCTGATCCTAGTGACACTACGGATACGACCAACTTTGTAGAGGTTTACAAGTGTTGTAAACTACTACAGATGGTAGATCCTGACCATTCATGTGGACACGTGGAGCGGGGGTGTCCTATACAAAGAGTTTGTATAAGACCTGGACCACGAGATGACTAGAGTTTGTATAAGACCTGGACCACGAGATGACTAGACTCTGTATATAACATCGTTGATACTAGAGACTTGCATCTCACCTAAACGATCATAGGTGACACGACCTCAATCCTGAGTGTTTTGTGAACTTCTGCTTTTGAG
>NW_024064975.1:84501-91040 GCF_009727055.1 Benincasa hispida
CTTCTGCTTTTGAGGGCGGTCCATTGATTAGTATGGGTGAGAGTGGCCAGATTACCAACTCAACATGCCTACCTTTTTGGGGACTTGTCTGATCTGGGAGCTAGGAACTCAATCCACAATATGGAATTCACTTCTTTTCCATAGTAGGGATAAATAGAGAGATTTCTCCCTTAAGGGGGCTGATTCCGGGGCTTTAACATAGTGGCCACAGCTTCTCTTTGGAAGAGAAGACTTAGTCATAGTAGGACTATGATTTATGTTCATTAGAGGGATCAATGGTACTTATGGAGACAGATGTAACTACAGGGATATAACGGTTATTAGCCCAGCTGTACTTACGAGCGATCTGTGAAGGGTTGTCGCACTACTGATTGGTTAAGATGGACACATAATATATCTGTAGTGAGGAGAGTTCAACTGTCGGTCTTTAATGAAGTGTCTGGCTGTTAATAGATGATGGATCCCATGACTAAAGAGTTTAGTCAGTTATTCACGTACCGTTGGAGCTTCGAATCTACAGGTCCATGAGGTCCCCTTGGTAGCTTGGATTCATGTTGAATGATCAGTTCTTGGTGTTGATTTGAAATGTTCAAATTGACAAGACGTATTTTGATTATATGTGATATAATCGGTATGATGTATGAAACACATCTAGTGGAGGATTGATGTAAATGAGATTTACATTAAGTACCATGGAATAAGAAAAGAACTGTGGTTTATATGTTTCATGAGATGAAATATTAAAACTATAGGTTATAAATATAGTATGATAAGTTGGTTATCATTTATATTTATAATAATATCAATTATTAGATAATTAATACTTTTTCTTTTAAATAACTAAATGTAGTGGGTGGTTATTGATCATGGTAACCGTGAGTTTAAAAGAAAATCGGTTTCCTATTTTGAAAAAGGGGGTTTTTACAAAAGTTTGAAAAAGCTTTTTGAGTTTTCTCTCTGGCAAAAAGAAACCCAAGAAGTCGTCAAGTAAATACAGATTTACTAAACGACGGTTGGATGAGTTAAACGATCGTGCAGGTGCTAGCAAACGATCATACAGTGTTTACTAAACAATCGCATAGTTTTGCTAGACGATCACTGGCCTAAGGTAAACGATCTTGTAGAATCAACCAAGTTAAACGATCGCATAGCTTTTGCTAGCCGATCGTATAGTTTTATCTAAATGATTGGGCATCGACCTATACGATAGGTCTTTGACTTATCCCACTTGCCCAATTGTGTACATGATCGTTCTTTCCTCCGTTTTTCTGCCTCACACCAAGTCTGAACAGAGCCCACCCTCTAGATTCTCACACTAAGAATACCAATATAACCTTGTTGGTGGTGTCAAACTCAACTCGACATAATCGAGGTTTTTCGGAGGCCGTTCGTGGTGCTGTGGAGGTTGTTCGTTGTTGCGGAGGAGTTCGTGACCGAAGAGATCATTGAGGATGAGCGCGAAGTGTTTGCTGTTGTTCGATCAGAGGTTGCATCAGAGCGAGGAGACGCTTCTGCTGTTGTTAATATAGTTTCTCCCTCTGTACATTTGTTGTTCATGTTGTAATTTCTCTGTAAATTGTATACCCGCTTGTATTGAAGTCGACTGTAAATAATTTGTTGATTCATGATTGTAATTTGGAATAGTCTTGCTTCCTTTGCTCATGGAAATTGGGATTTCGATTTCCTTCAGAAAGAACATGACTGCATCAGTTATCAACCCTTTTGCTGACACTTACTGCCTATTAACTCTAGCGGAAATAATCTGATACCAATATGCAATCTCAACACAGCGGCTTCCTCTATGGCCAAACGACATTAAGTAATAAACACAAGACATTTACAGAGATTACAATACAAGTCTCATAAGTCTCGACACCCAAAATCTTAGTCTTTACATGAACAACCATAACATGTGTACAATATTTATAGTAACCACCTAACTGACTAGTTACAATAACTCTTATCTTTGAGTGGCAGAGCAGATGCAGAGCTACCTTATGAGGATTTGACCGCTACCTGAGGGAATGAAAAACATTTGAAAATGGGATGAGCTTGCTAGCCCAGTGAGTAACTTAAGAAAGAAAACGAATTCTCATGCATAAGTCTCAATAAAGAGATCATACTGAAATATAAATCTTTACAGTAACCTTGTACTACAATATAAACATTTTCCAAGCATAAAACATGTAAAGTTGTTTTCATCATAAAACATTAAACTGTTACTTAGTTGAGAATAACTCTGCTGAGGTTAAATGCTGAGGTTAAATCCTTACTTCAACTGCTTAGTCAAGAGAGAACTCTTTTCCTCAATCTCTGACTTTAAACTATCTACGTGCACATGATTATAACTAAGTATCGTCATACCTTAGGTACTCCTGCTCAGATACCTTCTCAATGTCCCTCAGTATCGAGCTGCTCGGATACCTTCTCAAATGTCCCTCAGTATCGAGCTTCAAGTAATACTAGTCATACTATGACTTTCTCTTTAAAGCATGTAAAGCAAAATGCATAGAAAACATGTCTTTAAAGGTACTAACACATGCTTTGTGTATTTAAACACACATAAATAGTTTTTCAATAACTTTCCTACATGGCATGCATTAAAATATAACGCATAGTTTGCTTGGACATTGGCTCTTGCAATGCTTCCAATCGCACCTCACAAACGCATCCCATTTGTGCAACCAACACTTGCTCTAAGTATTCCTTCAGCTGCACATGGCCGTCCACAAGGTTGCTATGCGTCCTAGCCTTCAATGCAAGCTTTCCTCAGTCCAACGCATAGGAATGCTTAACCCTTGGTCTTTCCGAGCGCTTACTTCGAGCTGCCAGCATACTCAACCCATGCAGCTGCCTGCTTATTCATGAAATTCTAGATTCAAATTACGGAATTAATAACACAAATTCTAGAGCTCATCTCAAGAAATTTCCTTCTATAAACTTGTTTTAGAATTGTCTCAGGAAGCTTACCTTAAATTTCAGCTTCAAACTCTTCGTGGTTTTGTCTGTGAGACAAAATTCTTCATCGACAGCCCGGATTCACCCGTGAACTGAACCTCTGGTCCCTTTTTCCCTTCTCTAGCCTTTTCTGGTGGGACTTTCTTTTGACAGTGTCACCTCTAAAACTAGACTCTCTTAATTTGCATGGACGAATTGATCAAACTGATCTTTTGAAGTTTAGCCTCCCTTTTTATACTGCTTCCCACCGCTTACCATTAAAGCCTAGCATGACACCTTCAGCTTAAATGGAGTTAAATCTAGTGCTTAAAATAGTTGTTGGCCTTAATTGGTGGTTAAGACTGATCAATGCATGCTTCAATTTTTTAGCTCACCGCCCATCGTATAGCTCATCATTTAGTGATTCTCTTGCTGTCACCTATCATCCAATGATCTCGCTGTCGCTCATCGTCTAACACATAGCCTATCGCATAACTCTCGCTGTCACTCATCGTGTAGCTCTCGCTATCACACATCGCGTAACTCTCGCCGTCGCTCATCGTGTAGTGCTCACGCCCATCGCGTAGTGCCATTGTAACGACCAAATCCTTACATATTATGGTCCGACCGCTACGACATGCATACTTAGACTTTTCTATCATGAGATGAGTTTTGGTAAAAATTTCAAAAGAATATATCTAAAATTTTATTAATTAGGTAGAAAACTGTATAAAAAGTTTATTTTACAAAACACCAGGATCCATAAAACATTAGCGTAGTGATACAAAATGCATATATGCCCATAATAGTGAGTTTGATGGTTGGCCCTTTGAACTACGTCCAGTTCTGCCACCTACGCTATGTCCTTACCTACAAAGTCTGTAAAATAGAATGAGTATATAATATACCCAATAAGTAGTTCTCACTTACGGTAGCGACCAAATGCACAGTCACATGCAACATATCATGAAAACATATGATTGGGACCCAAAACATAAAATTATAATAGCATGAGGTAGTCGGTTATGCTTCCAACGTAAGTTCCTCCGCCCTGGTAGGAAGATGAGGACTTAAGCGAAAACTAACCGATCTGATGATTAGCGGGTTATGCAGTCAGTAGGGCCAGAATCGCATCCCACATCAACCATTAACATAAACGTAAGGTTAGACTAGAGGGGTGCAACCATACATACCCTGCTAGTCTCTAGCATAAGCATAACGTAAGATTGGGCCTAGAAGGGTGCAATCATACATGCCCTGTTAGCCCTGGAAGCATAACCTATACCTAATTAAAACTTGATCTTAACATATTCGTGAATAGACATAATGCATGGGGTCCCTTGTCAAGAAACGTGTTTTAAACATGTAATGCAACATAACAATAATAATAATGCAACATAACAAAGGTACACTATCATAAACACTTAAAGAGAGGGTGAGATAAACTACTTACCTCGACTGCGCTCCTAATTATTCCTTCTGATTTGGTCCTATAGATTTTATAAACAACACTTATGATTAAATCCAGTTTTAAGACTATTTGATTAAGGAATTTGATGAACATAACTTATTTATTTACAAAATTATGATTGTTAAATATTGATAGTATTAGTGTAATTATGTTGAATTATTTAATGATAATGATGATGATGATGATGATGATAAAAATAATAATAATATTATTAATAGACGACGACTACTACTACTACCACTACTACCACCTCTACCACCACTGCTGCCACCACCACTACCACCACCACCACTACTACTACTACTACTAATACTACTACTACTACTAATAATAATAATAAGAGAGATAGAGAATGAAAAGTTAATATTTAGCGTTGTATTAGTAATAATATTATTATTAGTAGTAATACTAAGTAATAATAATGATAATGGCAATAATATTAACAAAATTGAAAATCAATAATACTATAATTAAATTAATATTGTTAATAACAATAGTAATACAACATAAGAATTTTAATAATAGTAGTAATTTTAGTGAAACTTCAAACTTTACTAGGTAAAGAATATGAAAGTTTAGTATCAACCTTTCAATTACTAAGATCACTTTCATATGTTGACTGTAATTTTAAATTATGTTGAGTTTAAACTTGATACTCAACTAAGTGCCTAAAAGATCTTAAGAGAAAGAAACAAAACCTCAAAAATAAGGAAGCTTACTTGTATGAATCCCAAAATTCAAGAAATGCTTCAAAAGGATTTTGATCCTTTCATTTTCTTGTTGCAAAACAACACACCAACACTATTTATAGCCATCTCCCCACCGCCTTTCATTTGTATTATTATTGTTATTATTTATTTATTTATTTATTTTAACCGACTTACATATCTTTCTTCTTTCTTCTTTATTTATTTATTTTTTTTCTCACCTATTAACCGACTTTATTACTTGTTGTTCTTTTTTTGTTTTGTTTTTTTTCTCTCTCTTTTCTAACCAACTCAATTCAACTTTTATTATTTATTATTATTGTTATTATTATTTTAACTTTTTTAGATATTTCTCAAATGTTCTTAGTTATTTTATTTATTTATTTTGTTCTTAAACTTACTAGATTTTTCTACTTAAAAATCATCCCATATCATCATTATTTTATTTCTTAGAAATCTTATTACTTTGTTATTTGTTTAATTACCAAACTAATGTTTTGTGTGTTCTTCTTATTATTTATGTACCACTTTTAATCTTAACGTATGAAATTTAAAATTGGTTTTCTCCAACTAGTCTTAGAATTAATTTTAAAATTAAAACTTATAATTTTCCATAATATTTATATACATATTTGGGTTGTTACAACCATCGTCTAGTGCATCATGCCCATCGTCTAGCGCTCACGCCCATCGTGTAGTGCTATCGTCTAACGTCATCATCTAGCGCTTATGCTGATCGTGTAGTGCCATCGTCTATCGTGTAGCGCTATCGTCCAACACATCACTTTGCATCGTTTAGCGTCGCACGTAGCTACACGATCGTCTAGCGCATTGCTTAGAACTGCACGTAGCTACAAGATCGTCCGCGAGCGCCACTCCAATGCCTAGCGCCCACGCTCGCGCACACTTGATGCTGCCGCATGCATGCTAACCTCTCAAAACTTGATTGCCACATGCCTTGTCCACACATAACTTTTCTTCTCTTGGCCACTCCCTTAAATTCCCAACTAACCTCTCAAATGAGTAAAGCAAATGCATAGGCAAACACTTACCCAATTTTCTAGCTTCCAATGCATGGGTTACACTCAACCAATTTTTCTAGCTTCACCCAAGAGTCAAGCATTCAAACTTAAAACATTTATTTTAACTTCTTACCCTTTTACCTACAATTAAACATTAATTCTTACCTTAACCTACTCACCATAATGGTCTCAGTAGGGAACATACACAAGTAGAGAAATTAGGGCTCAGGGTTTACAAAAGGACCCTTCATGACTTATCAAACAATTTTAAACTTTAGAAATTTATTAAACACAAAATTAAAAGTTCAAGTACCTATCATCAAACATAAGCTTGAAAGTTCAAGCACAATGGTGGTTGCCATAACACTATTCTTTAAGGGGTCGTTTGTTTTGTGGGAATCT
>NW_024064975.1:91055-141127 GCF_009727055.1 Benincasa hispida
TAACGTCATCTCTAGTGCATCATGCCCATCATCTAGCGCTCACGCCCATCGTGTAGTGCTATCGTCTAACGTCATCATCTAGCGCTTATGCTGATCGTGTAGCGTCATCATCTATCGTGTAGTGCTATCGTCCAGCTCATCACTTCGCATCGTTTAGCGCCACACGTAGTTACAGATCGTCTAGCGCATTGCTTAGCACCGCACGTAGCTACAAGATCGTCTGCGAGCGCCACTCCAATGCCCAACGCCCACGCCGTGCACACTTGATGCTGTCGCATACATGCTAACCTCTCAAGATTTGGCTGCCACATGCATCGGGAGTTAAAAATAACTCCTAACACTATATAGTTTTCGTTTGGAGATTTGCACTATCTCTCGACGTTGTATCATCACCCGTCGTCAGATCTTGAAAACAAATTGAATTAATTCATAACGGTTCAAGGTGTAGAAAAGTGCGTCTGGAGAAATTTTTTCTGTCGACGGATTAAATGAGAGTCGGGAGATATAGTAATAAAACTCTAACCTTCCTCCCTCAATTTTATTTCCTCTCACTCGTTGTGTGCCCTCAGGAGAAATTTTTTCTGTCGACGGATTAAATGAGAGTCGGGAGATATAGTAATAAAACCCTAACCTTCCTCCCATAATTTTATTTCCTCTCACTCATTGTGTGCCCTATCGTTTTCTCCCTCTCTTTCTAGATTTGCTCCCACTCGCATCCTTCATCGTGCTCAACCTCGCACCGGTCGCCCCAAAGTCTTCCCGATCGCCGACTGCCTCCTCTCCCCACAAGACCACTGATTGTCTCCTCCCCCCATTTCAAATTGTCGGCCAAATGTTCACCTATCACCCCATTTCATATCGCCTCTCATTGCCCAAATGTACGTCGATTTAGATCTTCGTTGGTTCAAACTTTTGTCGCTTAGAGCCTTCACTGGTTCATACGTCCACCGCGCGTAGTCCCTAGTGTCCGATTTCAGATCTCCCTTGACAGTGAGTAGTTTTCCCTATAAATAACTTTGATTTGGCTTGGGTTCTTCTCTATAATATTTTGTATTTGAATGTCATGCAATGCTTTGTATTTAAGTGTCATGCAAAGGAAATTCATCCACTCGGTACTAATCTATGTAAAATTTTAGATTCTTGGTTGTCTTTGAATGGGTGGATTGATTTAGGTCTATACTAATTGTTGCTAATTGTTTGTTTGAGTATTGGTGATTAAACTTCAATATATATTTTGTATTTCTTTTTTCTTTGCATATTGTGTTAATTATACGAATAGTATTAATATAGTGATAAATTGAATAGTGTTAACATATTGTGATAATATGTAGTGTTAATATACATATTATGTAGTTTTGAATGGTGTTAATATGGTGAGAAATTGAATAGTATTAACATATTGTGGTAATATGTGCTATGCATAAGTATTGTTGTAATATATAGTGGGAATTGTGTTTGTTAAAAACGTTTTCTAAGATAATCGAGGAGAAACGAGGGACAGAAGAATTTAGAAGAGTGTATTTTATAATTACAGAACGTTTGTTTGGCGATAAAATCGGATTACATAAAAAACAAAAAATAGCATTGGAATATTTTACTATTCCTGAAAATTAGAAAAACTAGGTTTATAATTATACTAATGTTGTGGAGCACAACCAGAATACGGATGTGAAAAATATAATATAATAATATTTTTATATAATAATAATAAATAAATAAAAACTAAAATAATAAAATAAAATAACTAAAACATAAAATAACAAAAATCATGAAATTGGATAATATAGAAATTAGTGGAAGTAGAATTCTCACCAATATAGGTGTGTTCTTAAAATTCACCAAATGTCACTATTTATAGACAAAGTGGCAAGTAGGATGTGGATTTACATGGACACCAAACATAAATAACTACGTGGCACATGGACAACATGAATGGTGACACATGGCCTTTGGAACACCAAGCAATGGACATCTATTTTCTATTATAATAATCATAATACTCCCCCTTAGATGCCCATATATATATATATATATATATATATATAATATGTCTCGTTAAAACCTTGCTAGGAAAAAACCCAATGGGAAAAACCCTGAAGGAAAAAGAGTACATATTTTATATAATACATACTCCAAAAAAAATACAATATATTTACTCCTCCTCCTCATGAAAACATCACTTAACATCTCTGAGTCACCGCATTCTAATATTGTGCACCAATATTTCAAACGTTGCAGTTGGCAATGCTTTTGTAAATAAGTCTGCCAGGTTATCTTTCGAACAAATTTGTTATACATTAATGTCGCCATTTTCTTCAAGATCATGAGTGTATAAAAACTTCGGTGAAATATGTTTTGTTCTATCTTCTTTAATATATCCTCCTTTGATTTGGGCTATGCAAGCTGTGTTGTCTTCGTATAATATTGTTGGGAGATTTTTATTAGAAGACAAATCATACGTTTCACGAATGTGCTGAGTCATTAATCTCAGCCATACACATTATTGACTAGCCTCGTGAATTGCAAGAATTTTAGCATCATTTGAGGAAGTAACCGTTATAGTCTGTTTCACTGATCGCTATGATATAGCAATTCCTCCATATATGAATAGATAACTTATTTGAGATTTAGCTTTGTGTGAATCAGATAAATATTTAGAATCTGCATAATCAACTAGATCAAAATTTGATACATTTAAATAAAAAAAACCCATATCGATTGTTCATCGAAGATAACGGAGTATATGCTTAATTTCGTTCCAATGTCTTTTTGTGGGAGAAGAACTATATTAGCTAATAAATTTACTGAAAATGCAAAATTTAGTCTTGTATTATTAGCAAGATACATTAGTGTACCAATTGCACTAAGATATGGTACTTCAGAACCAAGAAGTTCTTCATTATCTTCTCGAGGCCGAAATATATCTTTCTTTATTCTAATTAACGGACTTCCATTGGAATATTTAATGGATGTGCTTTGTCCATATAAAATCTTTTCAAAATTTTTCCTGTATAAGTTAACTGATGAATAAATATTTCATATGCTAAATGCTCAATTTGCAAACCAAGGCAAAATATTGTTTTTCCGAGATCTTTCATCTCAATTTCTTTCTTAAGATATTCTATTGCCTTTGAAAGCTTTTCAAGAGTTCCAATTATATTTAAGTCATCAACAAATATAGTTATAATAGCAAATTCTGATTGTAATTTCTTTATAAAAATACACTGACATATTGGATTATTTTGATATCTTTCTTTCAATAAATACCTACTCAGATGATTGTACCACATCCGTCTTGATTGTTTCAATGCATATAGTGATCTCTGTAATTTTATTGAATACCATTCCAAAGAATTTGATGTATATATTTAGGTACCTTAAATCTTTCTGGGATTCTCATATAAATATGCTGTGACTACATCCATACGATATATATCCTGACTTTTATATGCAATCAAGCCAGTTAAATATCTTAATGAAAATTGAGAAGCACAACGAGAATACGGATATGAAAAATATAATATAATAATATTTTTATATAATAATAATAAATAAATTAAAATTAAAATTATAAAATAAAATAACTAAAACATAAAATAACCAAAATCATGAAATTTATAATTATCCTAAATTATTTTACCATCCAATGCAATTTTCCTTATTAGAAAGCCTAACGGAAGGGATTATGTAGAGAAGATATAATCAAAACAAAAAATAATCCAAATTTAGATACTTCATTTTTCCTAATAATTAAACCTGGAATTCATCATATTGAAATTGCCAATGAGCTACTGTGGATTTTTTTTATATGTCATTCACAATAATTTAAATTAACTTACTTATCTTAAGGAAATTTTAAATTAACAATATATATATATATTCAATGAATTTATATAGTCTGACCTCATTTTTTCTTAATTATAATACAGTTGTTTATTTTTTTTTCCAGGAATAATAAGAGATCTTTAAACTTAATTTTAACATGATATCAAAGAAAAAGTTGGAGTAAAGAGAGAAATTCACCTCCAATCAAATGAGTATCCAAAATTTCTGGAAGCATCTTCAACCATAATTCTGTCTCACCGCCATCCATTTCAATACATGATTCACCCTCGTTTCTTTATTTGATTGAATTTCTCTTCATATTTTTCTTTTAGTTTTGTGGAATTCGCATGACTCTCAGAACGACGAACAGACAAACCGGTCAGGCACTACTTGTCAAGCGGAAAGAGCAAAATCTTGCAAAACAAAAATTCGTTTTAGGCTGAGTTGTGGAGCTCGCTCTTTTTAAGACGTTCATAGCTCTGCCCAAGTGTGCAAGCAGGTCTGAAAAATACCACGTCGTCCCCAAAGATAAAAACAACCAAAAGAAATCGATTCGAAAATGCAGCCATGTTACCAAACCGAAAACATACATCCTTTTCTAACTCACTGCCGGAAAGCTAAGGATGGAGGAGGGAGAGGAGAAATGAAGAATTGAATTATGCCTTTTGAACTTGTCGCTAAGGCACGCCTTTTTATTAGGCCTTCAGCGTCGAGAACCTTAGGGAGCGAAAAAGCGCTCTCCGCAACAGAACGTGCCAAGGTACGAACGGAATGGGCGGACGAAACGGAACGGACGGCAACGAACGCGGACGAACACGGCATGACAAAATGGAACGGACCGTTTCCTTCTTTTTTTGGTTAAAGAAATAAAATAATATTTTTATTAAAATTAATCATCACACACATGCACACCTCGCCACGCCCGACCGGCCGGACGACAATGGCACACATGTGGGACGTTCACCGAACCCACATTGATCTATCTCCTCACTCCCTCCAAAACATGGATACCCCTTGGGGCACAAACCCAAAACTCAAGATTGGAGTACATAAAGGAGACTTCCAATAACAAATTTTCTAATGTGGGTTCTCCAACCAAAAAGGTTGGTTCCCTCTTGTTTTGAAAGTTAAATTTTCACCCAACAATCCCCCACTTCGAAATTTAATCAAAAAGAGAGAGAGAAAAGATTTTCATCAAGCAGTTTTAGTCTATACAACATTGTGCATAAACAAAGGAGTCTTACGACTTGAACTTTTACATAGTATAGATGATTCATAATATACTAGAGTGACCCTTGGTTTTGAACTCTATCTCTAATAGCATCTCACACAGAGTGTTATTAGGGTGTAGTACGAAAGCTCGTGCTTTAAGGTCTAGCACGTGAATCCTGGTTTAGTGAATGCTCTAGAGAGTTTGCCTAAAAACTCCATAGGAAGCGACCCTTACTTCCACATTCACACAGGTGAGTCTATCAAGAGTACCCCACTTGTCATCAAGTATAGATCTTATTAAGAACTGAGTTCAACCTTTCTTACGCTTTAGAATATCATGCTTAGACTTTAACTCATAGGAATGGAACTCTGTGTTTGGTTTAGCATGATTCACTATATATCACTCATGATCAGTTATTACCTGTTGAATCTGTTTCTTGGGATCTCCAGTCTACAGGTTGAGTTTTCTTCACTGTGATTCATCTTTCTATAGGCATGAGTCTCATCCTTTCTGAGGTTCTGAAAACCTTTTCTCTAGTCAGTCCTTTTGTCAAAGGATCTGCCAAATTTTCATCAGTCCGTATGTGATCCACTCTAACTGCACCAGTAGTGAGAAACTCTCTAATGGTATTGTGCTTACGACGTATTTGACATCTCTTTTCGTTGTAGTAATGGTTCTGAACTTTTGTGATTGCTGCAGTACTAAAGAAATGGATCAATATGGCTAGTACCGACTTTTCGCATAAAGGAATCTCTGATAGCAGATTTCTAAGCCAGCCTACTTCTTCACTGTTGTCGCTAGTGCTATCATTTCTGACTCCATCGTAGATTGGGCTAAAATAGTATGTTTCTTAGACTTCCAAGAGACAGCTCTGCCAGCTATATTGAAGATATAGCCACTTGTAGCCTTTGAATCATCCAAAAGAGAGTTTCAATCAGCATCGCTGAACCCTTCCAGGACAGCGGAAAACTTTTGATAATGTAATCCTAGGTTTTGGGTTTTCTTCAAGTATCTCATTACCCTTTCTATAGCAATCTAATGCTCTTTACTAGGTTTGCTTGTAAACCTACAAAGTAATCCTACAGCATAAGCTATGTTAGGCCTAGTGTAGTCGGCAGCGTACCTAAGACTGCCTATGATGCTCGCATACTCAGATTGATTAACACTGTCACCAGTGTTCTTGAACAACTTGACACTAAGGTCATAAGAAGTACAGGCTGGTTTACACTCAAAGTAATTATATTTCTTTAGAATCTTTTCTATATAGTGAGATTGATCCAAAGAAATTCCCTTTTCATACCCATTTACTTTTATACCTAAGATTACACTATCTTCTCCTAAGTCTTTCATTTCGAAGTTCGCACTCAATATTGATTTTACATCATTTATGATGTGCAAGTTCAACCCAAAGATCTAAATCATCTACATATAGACACAAGATAGTGCAAAGGTTATTATCAAACTTATAGTAGATGCATTTGTCACTTTCATTGATCTTGAAACATTTAGATAGGATAAGATTGTCAAATTTTTCATGCCATTGCTTAGGAGCTTGTTTTAATCCATAGAGAGATTTGTCTAATTTACACACCTTATTTTCTTTACCATGGACAACAAAGCCCTTAGGTTGTTACATGTAAATCTCTTCTTCAAGTTCACAGTTTAGAAAAGCAGTTTTTACATCCATCTGATGTAGTACGAGGTTATAAAGGGCAGCGAGAGAGAACAAGACACGGATAGAGGTAATTCTAATGACAAGGGAGAAGGTGTCAAAGAAATCTACATTTTCTCTTTGTCTAAAGCCCTTTGCTACTAACCTGGCTTTAAATTTTTCGACAGTCCCATCAAGTCTAAGTTTCCTCCTCAAGGTCCATTTGCACCCTATTGCCTTACATCCTGGAGGTAGATCTACTAAGTGTCAAGTCCTATTTGACTTAAGTGAGTCCATCTCCTTATTTATGGCTTCTTGCCATAGGTTAGCATCTACTGAGGACAGGGCATCTTTCAGATCTTTAGGGTTTTCTTCTACATTGTAGGTCAGGAAGTCATTTCCAAAATCTTTGGCGGTTCTAGCTCTTTTGCTTCTTCTAGGTTCTGGGTCGGTTTCCTCTCTAGGGTTAGGATTTCTAACTAGGGTTATACCATTTGATCCAGAGCCCCCACTATTCCTTAATTTAAAAGGAAATCTATCTTTACAGAAGTCGACATCATTTGACTCAATAATCACTTGGTTCACTAGATCATAAAACCTGTAGGCTTTACTATTTAAGGCATAACCTATGAAGACACACTCGTAAACTCTACTAGCCAACTTTCTCCTTTTTGGGATTGGAATCCTTACAAAGGCTAGATAACCTCATGTTCTAAAGTAGGACAAGTTTGGTGTTTTATTCTTGAGAATTTCGTAAGGTGAAGTTTTTTTTTTTAGATTTTGGGATTCTATTAAGGACATAATACACGGTAAGGATGATTTCACCTCACCAATAAGACGCGGCTCCTAAACTAAGTAAAATAACAACTACTAGCTCGGCTAAAGTTCTATTTTTTCTTTCAGCTTTTCCAATCATTTCAGGAGAATAAGGTGCAGTCTTTTCATGTATTATTCCATGCGAGTTAAAGAACTCCTTAAAACTATCCGAGTCGTACTCGGTTCCCCTATCACTACGAAGTCTTTTAACCTTTCTATCAAAATGATTCTCTATTTCAGAAACAAAAAGTTTGAAGGCATCAAAAGCATTAGTTTTTAGCAAGTATACAAAAGTAAAATCAGAGCAGTCATCAATAAAGGTAATAAAATATCTTTTACTGTTTCTAGTCAAGATGCCATAAAATTCACAAACATCATAATGAATCAAATCTAGAGGCTCAGAATTCCTAAGTACAGATTTATGCGGAGTTTTAGTAATTTTAGCTTGACTACAATACTCGCATTTATCAAAATCATTCGTGGATAACTTAGGTATCATTTCCAGCCTAATCATGTTACTAATTAAATTTTTATTCACATGACAGAGTCTAGCATGCCAAATATTCATGGAACACAACATATACACAGAAGATTTCATTTTATTAAGGTCTAAATTTAATTTGAACATTCCTTCAATTGCATACCCTTTCCCTACAAATACATTATTTTTAGTAAGGGTATATAGATCTGCCCCTATAGTTTGAGTAAACCCGGCTTTGTTGAGGAGATAGCCCAAAACTAAATTCTTTCTTATCTCCGGAGTGTGCAGAATGTCCTTCAATGTGAGGGTCTTCCCAGAGGTAAACTTCAGCTCTACCTCGCCCATTCTAGCAACTTTCGTGGAGTGGTGATCTCCCAACAGAATATTCTTATCCTTAGTTTCAGTATAGTTTTAAATAGACTAAGGTCATGATAGACATGGCATACAGCGCCAGTGTCTATCCACCACCCTTCATGACCACCGATCACATTTATTTCTGTGATCATGGCGATTAACGGTTCTTCTATCAGGTTCACCTAACCAGCAGGATGACGTCTGTTCCTACAGTTCCTAGCCATGTGCCCAGGTTTATTACAATTAAAGCAGAGGAACTATACCATTTCTCCTGAAGGGGGCTTCTATTTTTTCTGTTGGTTTTCGTTGCTGGAGCCACGGTTCTGACCTTTCCTCTTTGTCCCCTTAGATTTATGGTCAGGTTTTACCACGACAGAGGTGGGTTTCCTAGGTATTGCGTTCACTTCCTCCCTCTGGTCTTGCTTCCAAACTTCCTCCTCGATCTTTAGCCGGGTTATAAGACTCTCCAAGGAGAACTCCTTGGTCTTATGCCTCAAAGTGTTCTTAAAGTCCTTCCCCAAAAATGGCAGATTATCAATAATAACAGCAACTTGGAATTGTTCGTCTAGAGGCATACCTTCAGTGATTATCTCGTGGGCTATCTTCTAGAGTTCATGGGATTGGGCCATGGATTTTTCATCCGTCATTTGGAACTTGAGATAACGGCTAACAACATATTTCTTCGATCTGGCCTCTTCGGTGTCATACTTCTTTTGTAGGGCATCCCAGACCTCTTTCGCTATCTTCATTGTACTATAGTAGTCATACAGATCATAAGTCAAACCATTTAAAATGTAATTCTTACAAAGAAATTATTTCTCCTCCCAGTCAGTAGGTTCTTTTATCTGTTGTTCAGTTGGTTCTTCTAAAAGGACGATCGGCTTAGCTTTGGTACAAGTTTTGGCAATTTTCTTGACGGTGAGAAAGAACAACATCTTTTGCTTCCACCGTTTGAAGTTTGTGCCTTCGAATCGGAATGGACGAAGATATCATAACGTCATTGTTGCTAGTGAGGGTCATTGATAACGTGGCGTCTCGTCTTAAAATTGTTGGAATCAGCAGGACCCTCAGAACGACAAATAGTAAACCGTCAAGGCACGACTGTCAAGCGAAGAGCAAAACCTGTAAAACAGAAACTCGTTATACGCTGAGTCGCAAAGCTCGCTCTCTTAAGACGTTTCGCAGCTCTGCTCAAGTGTGTAAGTAGGTCTGAAAAATGCCACGTCGTCCCCAGGATAAAACAGCCAAAAGAAATCGATCAAAAATGTACCGTTACCGACTAGAACATACACCATTTCTAAACTCACTGCTCGGAATCGAACTACTAAAGGCCATGCCTTTTATAGGCCTTCAGCGTCGAACTGTAAGGAGCGAAAAACTTTCCTTCTTTTTTCGGTTAAAAAATAATATAATATTTTTATTAAAATTAATCATCATACACACATGCCTTGCCATGCTCAACCGGATGGACGACAACGACGCACGTTTGGGATGTCCACCGAACCCACATTGATCTATCTCATCACTCCTAAAACATGAGTACAACTTGGGGGCACAAACCTAAAACTCAAGATTGGAGTACATAAAGGAGACTTCCAACACCAAATTTTCCAATGTGGGATTCTCTAACCAAAAAGGTTGATTCCCTCTTGTTTTGAAAGTTAAATTTTCACCCAACAGTTTGCAGTACTTGTTTCTTTCAAATTGTTACTCTCTGCAAATTGAAAGAAGAGAAATGAAATTTTTATGCTCTATCCTTAAAACTTCTTGTGATCTTTCTTTTATTGCTGCTTTCCTCTCACAGAGCAATTAAAAGATTCTCCAACTTCATCTTCAATTTTTATTAGTAGAAAAAAAGCTATTTTTATTATGTATTAGCATGTAGGGGTTTCAGTTCAATTTTTTGTTTTAGAGGGTGTTTGAGGTGCAAGTTCGGAATCAAAAGCCTCAGGGCTTATTTGAGGTAATCTTGAAGTTTGGAAGTTTGGATTTTTTAAGCCTTTGCTTAGGGTGCAAGCATAGGTTTGGGTAATCTGATTTTTCTTTTTTTTTTTTTTTTTTTTTTCTGTTTTTTAGTGGTTGTTTTGTGACTATATAATCTCTACTTATTTTGGATCAATTTTATGATAATTTTGAAAGAAAATCTAATCCATCTATTTTAAAATAAAATTTATATTAGCTTTATCTTTTGTAATCTTAAATTAATTCAAATCGTTCATTAACTTTTTTTGACAATAATGTAAGAATGGCAATTATTTAGTTATTTTTATTCAAAAACAGTTTTTAATAACAATGTAACACAATTATGTTTTATAACAAATTCAGTTTGCCTTTAAATTTCTAATGTATCTCCTTTTAAATAACAACTTTATCTTTGGATAACAAAGTACTAAAGTTTGAAATTTAGTATACTAACTTTTATAACAGAGATAGTGTTGTTTTAAATTCCTAAATTATCTCTTTTTTCTCGTAGTCGTAAAATGAATTTTACCTTTGAGGTTTGCATTCTTAATCAATCAATCAGTTTTTTCTTTTTTGTGGAAAAATGAATAAGAAGGAGAATGGAATGAGAAATTGAAGGGAAAAAATGGAGGAAGAATGAGGAAAGAAAAAAACTATCGGTGATGACTACTGGGTGACACACAATGGTAGATGTACAATGGTCAATGAAGAGAATTTGATGTCCCAGCAACACTTTGTTTTTTAGAGTTCATAGATGAAAGAGTCAATATCCTATTTTTGGGTGTGTGAAAATGAGTAAGAAGGAGAGAGAGAGAGAGATAAAGAAGGAGAAAAAGGGAAAAAAAAACAAAAACAAATCTTTAGTGATCGGCAGTGGGTAATAAGCAGCAAAGAACACCCGACTATCCACGACTAGCATACCCGAACACCATGCCTTAGTGATGAAGATCATAAAATAGCTGAGTTTTTTTATTTTTATTTTTGTGAAAATAAAGAAGGGGAACAAGGAAAAAAATATAAAGGGAAATGGATGGAAAAGGAAAGTGACTGTGGCTGATGGTCACATGTAGCCTGACAACAACAGTTACTAACTATCATCGAAAACCATCGAAGACAATCAAAACTACCAATTGGAAATGGCACGACATCGATCCACTACCGATGATCAAGACGACACTTAGTTGATCGTTGGCAATTGGTCGGTCGGTTGGTCGCTGACAGTCACGACGGTCGATTAATCACCGAGGGTCACGAAAATTGGTTGTCGACCGTCACTATGGTTGGTCGTTAACGGTCGCAACGATCGGTTGCTAATGATCGAGACAACCACTCGCCAACAGTGAAAATGATCGGTTGGCGATGGTGAAGGCAATTGGTTATTGACAATAAAGACAATCGGTGGCCAACGGTCAAGATAATTAGTCACCAACAGTCGATCATGAATGTTACCGAATGATTGTTACCGACGGTCATCGACGACCATTGGTAAAAGGTAGAAGATGATGGAAAATTTTTATCAAACTTATAATATTCATTAAAATACATATTCAAAACTCATGTGTTTGGCTTCTTAAGCTTGTGAATTTTATTCTAATGGTCCAAACATGGGTTCGGCATAATTCTAAACTCATTGGTCAAACATCCCGAGATTAAGAAACCAAACACATGGGTTATTGTGAACTCTACTAGAAGGTATGTATGCATTTTAAGTGAATCAAAATTTATTTTATGAAAATCGTGCATAGTATGGTCCACTAAGAAATCTAACAAAAAGGACATAGATTGGAGGCCTAAGGATAGAGCATAGAGGGGTAGACTTGTTGACAATGAATGAACTTACACACATCTAAAAGCAAGGGGTTCCTTCATTTCATATTCGACTAAAACGAAGAGAGTCCCTCCCTTCTTTTCAATCTTGATCCGGACATTTTGGCCCTATCGTCCACGAACATATCGTCCAAAAAAAAGTTAAAATTTAGCTGCTATAATTTTAAAAGATAAAATTTAATTCTTATAGTTAGATAAAATCTCATTAAATAGTTTCATGGTTTAATAAAGTTCTCGTGCATAGTCTTTACTGTAAAGATTAATTGTAAGACTCTTATCAAATCATGAAGACTAAATTCTAATTATGAACCATAGAGATTAAAATTTAACTTTTTCTAAACTATATGGACCAAAATTATAATTTAACTAAAAAAAAAAAGACAAAAGCCGGACAGTAGACGACCAAGAAAAATACTAGTAGATGCCAATGACAGTATGGAGAAGGATAAGGTTGGAAGAAAGGAGAAAAAGAATAAAATTATTAAAAGATTTATTATTTTAAAAAATAAAATATATATTTCTTAAAATTAAAATAATGTGTTTCATTAACGTCGTGTTAATAATCCACAGAAAGACAAATCAATGGATTAGAATGGAACAAAATACAAATCTTAGAGATAAAATTGTTGAGTTTGATTACTCAATATCAAAATGTAATATAACACACCCCATAGAGTAAAAGTATAGTTTTCATTTTATTAATTCTTTATCAAATATCATAATCAATTTTAAAATGAGATGTCCAAATATTTCAAATATATATATACATGTTCGAATATATATATAGATATATATATATTAAGTCTTTTTTTTTTCCAAAAATAGTTATGGAAACAATAACCAAAAAAATAAAACCTATAAATTTTTTTAGGGAATAAAATAAACTTAATAAGTATAAAATTTTGACGAAAACATTATCCTCATCAATCACAGGTTATTGGATGAAACCACTACAATATTAATTACTTAGAATGATAGTTGAATACAAAATTTGAAAATTTGCATGCATCTAATTTCTATTAAATACAAAATATACCTTGTTTCTCTTTCTCGAACCTCCAACGATGTAAAACTATCAACTAAATATTATAATGGTATCATCCAATAATTTCTCAACCAAGTTGCCAACATTATGCATTAATAATCATCTACATACGTCAACGATTAATGAGGTTGCAAGTTTTGAAAGGGACTCAATGACGGTTCTCTGTTTGGTTATAGGTTCAACAGTATCCTCATTTGGAATTGAAAATCTCACTTTGAGCTTAGGCAATCGAGGAGCACTCCCAGGCTGTCTCATGCAAGATCTTAACGGCGTCCTTTCCGATTTTCTGCGACGGTTGCCACCATTCCCAACGCCTTCCCCCGACACATCGGTGCTAGCCACATTGCCACATTTGTAGCAGTCATGGACATGTGAGGAAGAAGACCTCACGGTTCTCTTATTGCCAACGACGGGTGGCGGCAACGATGACAACCACAACTCAACATGAGAGTCTTTCCTACTTCTCATTCCGCCGTCTTCCCCGGACGGCTTCGACCGCTTGCGGAGATGAGTTAGGTGCTTTGGAGTTGTTCCCGCATTCGCCGTCAAAGGTAAAGATGGCCTCGAAAAAGAGCGTGATAGAGGCGACAACAATGATGGCAACGAGCCATCGTCGGGTGGGTGGTTGGCCTTCAGAAGGCCATAGAGGGTGTGTTTAGGGACAAGAAAGAACACTTTTCCCGGGACCAAAAGGGAATCAGGCCTCACAACAATCCATGGATATTTGAATACATCAGGCCTTGTGATGCAAAATTTAGGGTATTTTTTTAGGACTTCAGAGGCAGGTATTGGTTTGGTGTAAGTCTCGATGTGTTTTCCTGGATGAATTAACTTTAGTACACCTTTTTCTGATCTAGTTGTTCTTCCCATATCTTTTTTTCTTGGGAATTTTTTAGAAATTTGAGGGAAAAAAGGGGAATGTGGGAAGGGTTAAGTGTTGGATTTTATAGTTCTTATGAAACAAAAGACAAGAAAATATGGGACGACAATTCTTATGTTGTGAATCTTTGGTAAAAGTGATTTCTTTTGATTGGAAATTTCAATTGTTTGGTGATATCATCTCATTGTATATGCATGATTGAATTTGGAGTTATTTGTGAAAATACCTCTTTTGTTGGGTAGTTTAATGAATATTCTATATATAACACCAACTTATGACCACACATTGGTGTCCTTTTGATTATGTGAGTTAAAAAAGAAAAGAAAAAAGTCATTAAAGATATCATTTTTGTTGGATCAAACATAAGGATAACTCAAAGTAGTTTTATTCTCGACTAAGAAGTTAGAGATTCAGATCCTGTAACTCTCAAGTTGTTGAACTAAATATAGTAAAAAGTAATAACTAATTTGTAGTTGTAATTTTCAATTTGTAGATTCAAGCTAACGTATAGTTTTGTGATCTCTTCTGTCTTGAGCCGATGTGGTCATAATTTAGTAATAATTAACATGCAATCTGTAATCCTCCAAGTCCATGATTCAAATCATGATTCAAAATTTGGATTCGGCAACTAATTGCCCTAACATTCTCCTGTGATCTGGCTACGTTAGTCTTGCTTGACTTGAATACTTCCCTGTGAATACTATCCTCCTACAAACTAACAGAGCTTCTTTCAGAATATTTTGTCCTCACTCACATGTTTCTTAGGAAAATTTCTAGGAGGTCACCCAACATAAAATTGCTCAAAGCCAAGCATACTTAAGTTCTCATGATTGAGCCACCGAAAAAGAAGGCGTAGGCCTACTTTATTGGTATAGATAGTAACTTTTATTTTTTTTTTCAAACCTTTCTTAACCATATTTTCATGTTATCAGGATTTCTCTCATTCAAATGTGATCTCGGTTCATTTATATCCCCTTCTAAACTTGGGCATCACACAATCATTTTATTTCAATGGTAAGTTCAAATCTCCATATCTCATTTCTACATGAAAAAAAAAATTATTTTTTGAGTCCAACCTCTCACTTCCCCTCTTGTTTTTTTCTTTTTTTAATTTCATCTCCGTTGGGTAATTTTTCAATTTAATACTTATTATCGTAAATTTTTTCAATCCTATCCATATGTATCAATTTAAATATGAATAGATAAATGGGTGATGAAATAGACATAGCCTAACTCAATATTGAAAACCTACCCACTTCAATATGACTTGACTGAATGTAATTTTTTGGATTCAGTCCATTCATAACTTATGAAGAAAATGAACAAATAAAAAATGTTATTGTATTATTACTTATAAAAAGAGGATATCCTTTTCAAATTCACATATCATCATCCTTTTAACATTTAGGTGACAACAAGGATCAATTTGTTAAAAATATATATATACATAAAGAGTTGAAATTGATAAATATTAGATTAGATATGAAATTAAACCTCAAAAAAAAAAAAATCCAAAGAATTATATATTTAGCCAAATAGATATAATAAATTTAATCTATCTACGTTGAGTAACATTTTTCAAAATTTAAAATGTAATTCAAGAATTCAAAAATAAAAATAAGAATTAAGTTAAACTCTAAAAAAAGAAATCTACCACCATATTTCAAAGATAGTTTTATAATTTGCTAGTAAATAATACTAATGAATATCGCCATAAATGATTGAAAAGATTCCAAAATATATCTTTAAAAAGTTATCAAATTGACATGATTATTTTTAGAAAAATAATAATGAAATCATTATTCAATTGAAAGGCTTATCCAAACATGGAAAACGAAATAAAACTAGGGAAAGAACAATCCAAATGAAAAATGCCGTTTTTTCTATTAATAAAAAAGGAGAAAAATAAAAGAAAAGAAAAGAAAAGAAAAGAAGAGTATTTGAATGTGAATTTTAATTGGACGGATTTTACAAAGGTAGCAAATTAGTCAATTTTAATTTGACCGAAAAACTATTGTCTTGTTTTAATATGTCTTATGCAATTCCTTGATATATACCAATGTTGAGCTGTAATAATATATGTTACTTGTAGTACATATGTTCTTATCTGTACAATCAAATTGCATTAATATATAAAAAAGAGTAATGTGCATTAAGATAGAAAAGTTAGAGAGAAAGAAATAAAATTGAAGTTATAAAAAAAAAAATAAAAAAATAAAAAACTTAGAGATTTTAAACAGAGAAGTGCTATGAGATGAATTTTATACGTGAGATAAAGACCTAAATTCCCTCCCTCAAGATAGGAAGTTAGCTTTATATGGTTCCTCCTAAAATTAGGATTTTCAAAATCTTCTACATTTGCAAGGTTTTTAACAAATATTAAGGAAGATTATGAAAAAAAAAATTATAATACTATGAGAGTATGGTGCTCGTCTTTGTTCACATCATAATTTTGAAATATTCTTTTAATAGTGGTGGACTCCGCTTCATTTCAAAAAAATACTGAATGTGACAATCAATTAGTGAGATTAGTAAACGTACTATGATACTATAAAAAAATTTCACAAAGATTGTTTTTAAAATAGCACGATTTCACAAGTAACTTTTCTTTGTTCTTTTTATATATCCATACCTTTGTCGATTCTTGATGAGACCAAGTTCAGGGTTTTATCATTCATTTCCAAGGTTTTAACTTCCCCATTCATTTGGACTTGAATTATTCAACTCAAGATACATGGCTTAAAATGTTTAAGACATAATTTTTATGAATTTTATTTCTAATTAAAGATCTAACCTAAAACTCTTATTTTGTATACTTCTTCAAAATTAGGATATATTTGCGTTAATCACAGTTGCATACGGATAAATAAAAATTACATAGAAATATGAAAATTTTAGATACTTGGAGATGCCTGAAAACTAGGAGTGTAAGTGGATCGTATCAAGTTAGTTTTTCTCTATAACTTGCCTGATCCGACCTGTTTATACAGACAAAAACACGACATGAACCAATCCGGTTCGGGTCTAAAGAGGGTCGAATAAGGTCAATCTCACTTTTTTATGTGAATGTATCATATTCTAAAACAATAAAAAGATGGAGAACCTAAATTGAAAATGGTTCGCAATCCCAAAACTTCTCCTTCTTCTTTTTGGAGAGTGGAGAGAGGGATTATTAGAGAGAGGAAGATGTGTGGTGTGACCTAGAGAAGTCTATTTAACCTACAGGATAAGGGTCCTATGGGACTCACCTCAAATGAGGAGGAGTAGGGAGGATTTTCTCCCCATTGACTAAATGGGGACGAGGATTATATTTCCAGGCCCCAATCCCGACCTCGTCCCTGTCTCAATAAATATACTAAATTAACACATACATATGACATATATATAATAACATATATATACATAATATATACATATGATAACACAATACATATATTTATCTTTTTAATATTTTACACAAATCATAACATCAACAATTATTCAATTTCTAATTGTCATCTTAACCTTTCCATACTTTAAAACATTTCTAAGATTTAAATGTTTTAATATTTAAGATTCTATTACTTTTAAGTTCATGAATGGTATAATATATAAGTTGAAAGGTTAGACTTGTTCTATTTAAATTTTAGAAATTAGGGGATTAAATTTGTAACTATATCTTTGCACATAAAATAATGTTTTTTTATTTAAAAAAAAAATGTATTGGAAATGACCCAATTTTAAAAACTCCTCAAACCACACCACATTTCTTCTTCTTTCAATGATTTCTTCAGCCCTTCATTCAATGTGCATTCAATACAACACCAACATTCCACCAAAACATTTATTCCTAACTAATACTCTTCCAATAGCATTGAAGAGAATGAAATGTCACTCTCAGTATTTAGTTTCTGTCAAACTCCCCACAAAATTCTCTCATTGTTCTCTCGTAGTTTTCTCTCAAAATTTCAATCCAACATCTTCGTTGATCGCTTTCATCGTCAGATTCAGAAACGGAGAGAATTTAAGTGATATTCCACGATTTCTTGTCACATATCACTTTCATAATAAGTGTTGTTTAGCATTAAATGAACGATCATATAATAAAATATACACAATCGTTCATTACAATATAAACGATCGTTCGTTACAATATACGCGATCGTTCATAAATTACAATAGGATCGTATAGTAAATTATAAAAGATCGTGTAGTAATTTATACACGATCATTTAGTAAATTATAAACGATCGTGTAGTAATATATACACAATCATTCATTACAATATAAAACATCATTCATAAATTACTAGACGATCATGTATAAATTACTACATGATCATATAGTAAATTATAAATGATCGTGTAGTAATTTATACACGATAGTTTAGTAAATTATAAACGATCATATAGTAATTTATCAACAATCGTATAGTAAATTATAAACGATCGTATAAACATTTATAAACGATTGCATAGTAATGTATAAACGATCGTTCACTTATGAATGATTTGTTTATCCCATTGTAGATCTATGACGCTACTTCGCATCTTTGTACGATTTAATGGGGATTGGGATGAGTCCAAAAGAAATTATGTTGGTGGTCATATGAAAAGTCTAAAAGTCAAAAATGATATAGCAGTCAGTGAATTAGTGAGTATGATACACCGACGACTGAATATCGATCTAGATATGTTTGATATACACATCAAATATTGCTACAATCTATTGGTCCCTTCTTCCCCAATTGACATAGTCAACGATGAAGATCTTAGCTTCTTTTTAGAAGGCAGTGATGCATCCCAGATATCGTTATTTGTATCACTTACACCTTGCAAAAGTCATGGATTACAGACAGACAATATATACCAGCATTGCAATCCAATTGATCAACCCATTTCAACCAGTCAAAATTGTGGGTTTGCAACCATTCCGATACGCAATATTAATACCATGTCTTCACTTCATGATCATATTGAGCCATATAACTTGGGGGATGACGAAGTGAAGCTTGGTTTGGTCAGAACAGTGAACTCAGATGTACTTCACAATTCAGATATGGACAATCTTCAGGACTACAAACTTCTCCAACACCTAACATCCATGTTCCATCCCCACCTACTCTCATCCCACCAATTATGATGCCTTCGGTTCTAATGCATTCCACCGTTCCAACTAAACCATTTGTTGATATACCCAAACCATCAGAAGGCCCATTGTATGACGACCTCATCACAATACCTCATGACTATCTGAACGACGAGGACATAAAGGTCGGTCAAAATTTATTTTCGAAGTATGATTTATCGGTTAAATTATCGATGCTTGCAATAAGAAAGAACTTTGACTACCGTGTAAAAAAGTCAAAGAGCTTGCTAACTATCCAGTGTTCGGTGGAGGAATCCAAGTGGAGGGTTCGTGAAAAAAAAATGAAACAAAGTGATTCCTTCAAAGTGACAAAATATTCTAGCGAATATACATGTTCTCTTGAAATGAGAATTGGTAATCATCGAAAAGAAAAAAGTTGGATTGTTGGACACTTAATCAAGTCCAAATATGAATAAGTTGGTCGAACCTACCGCCTAAGGATATAATTGAGGACGTCCGACGAGATTATGGAGTGAACATAAGTTATGGGCGGACTTATCGTGCTAGAGAATACAGATTGGTGTATGCACGAGGGTTGCTAGAAGGATCATATGCTATTGTTAGGGCATATGACGAGGCACTTAAGCTTGCAAATCAAGGTACGATATTTAAGGTTGAAGTAGAGGACGGAAAATACTTTAAGTACGTCTTCATGGCACTTGGTCCGTGTATCAAGGGTTTTCTAAACTACATTCTCCCAATAATCATTATTGATGGGACCCATTTGCACGAGAAATACAAAGGTATATTGTTAATAGCAACGTGTATTGGTGGCAATAATAACATATATCCTATCACCTTCAGTATTGTAGATGGTGAGAAGATGCATCATGGACTTGGTTCATGACTCATTTGAAGGCTTCGATAGGAGACGTTCCCAATTTAGTGATTATATCAGATCGTCGTATCTCAATTGCAAAGGTTGTTGCAAATATATTCCCTGATGCATTTCATGCCCTATGTATATACCATATTCAGAAAATTTTGGTTGAAAAATTCAAGAATAAGGATATAATCCCACACTTCTACCTAGCTGCGAAAGCTTATAGAATGTCTGAGTTTCAGATGTATTGAGCTAAGCTGCTCCATCAATATCCTGATGTGACGGTCTATCTTGAGAAGCTTGGATTACAACAGTGGATAAAGGTTTATCAAGTCCATTGTAGGTATGACAAGATGACGAAAAATACAGTAGAATGCCTCAATAGAGTGTTGAAACATGCACGAGAACTACCCATCACAAACCTATTAGAGCATATCCGCGAGTGGCTATAAGGTTGGTTCTATACCTGACATACACATGCAATGGCATGCACAAATATTGTAACTGATTACGCAATGACTATTCTTAAGGAATAAAAATTCATGTTTAGAACATATCGTGTTTCCCCGGTGGATATGCATATAATTAATGAGGTCGATAGATATTTGGGGGGTTGGTCGATCTTCGTTCCAGACATGTACGTGTATGAAGTTTAATCGCCTCGAGATTCTGTGCTCCTATGCAATATCTGCAACGACCTTGAGAAACATTAATGTTCAAACATTATGTCCAAGATGGTTTACAGTTGAGTGTGTGCTTGCTAATTACGCCGAACCAATATTCCCAATCGAACATAGACAAGAATGGGTTTGTAGACCAGATCTTGGAGATTTTAAACCAATTCTACCACTGAAAAAGGTAGCAAGTGTAGGTCGATGTTAAATCATTAGGATACCTTCAATTGGAGAGGAGCCACGACAAATACATAAGTGTACACAATGTGGTCAGAGAGGACATAACAAGAAAATGTGTAGGCAAACATTGATAACACCTGGCACTGGCCCATCTAGACTAAACAATATATAATTTTTTTGGGCGATCGCTTAGTTTTTCTGTACGATCATTTAGTTATTTGTACATGATCGCTTAGTTTTTTTTTTTTTTTTTTTTTGCGATCGCTTAGTTATTTCTAGACGATCGCTTACGTTTCTTAAACGATCTTGCACATAATCTTAAATGATCTTTTACTTAGATTTAGGCGATTGCTTAGTTATTTATTTGCTTAGTTAAATATACAGCACCAATTATATTCTACAAATTTAGCACAAATTTATCCGAACGATCGCATAACAAAATCGAAATGATCGCATAACAAAAACTAAACGATCGCATAACAAAAACTAAACGATCGGATAACAGATATCTAAACGATTGCGTAACAGTTAGACAATCGATTGCATAACAAAATCTAAACGATCGCATAACAAAACCTAAACGATCGTATAACAAAAACTAAGTGATGACATAACAAAAAATAACGATCGCATAACAGATATCTAAACAATTGTGTAACAGCTAACCAAACGATCGTGTAATAAAAACTAAACGATCGCATAACAAATATCTAAATGATCGCGTAACAGTTAGCTAAACGATCGCATAACAAATGTCTAAACGATCGTGTAATGGTTAGCTAAATGATCGCTTAGTATTCTCTTTACGATCGCTTAGTAATATCTAAACGCTCGTTTAATATTCTTTAAACGCTTGCTTAATATTCTCTATCTGATCGATTAGTATTCTCTCAACGATTAGGAAATGAATGAAACGGAGGGAGACCCTATCATTGTAAAGTATTAGTAGAGATGCACATTCACCAAATGGTCTGAAGACTTTTTTAAAACTAGAGGTAATTTGGAATTTTGCATAGGCAAAAGGTTAGTGGTAGAAATGTTTTTAGGAAAAGGTCATTGGTAGAAAAGTTATTGAGTTTGGGGTCATTTTGTGAAATTTTTCGAGAGGGGGGAGGGGGAGGGGGGAGATTCTTAGAAAAAGAAGAGGATGTACGGTGCGACCTTCTTCTTATTAAAGAGAGGGGAGGATGTGTGGTGTGACCTTTCTTCTTAGAGAGAGAGAGAGTGATGGTGTAAGGTTAGCTGGTTAATAAAATTTGAGTGAGAACCCTAATTCTGATTTTCATGTGCTTTATTCGGGTAAATTGGGAACCAAACTGAAAAACACCGATTTCATTCGGTTGGAATTTTGTAAGAACTAACCCAACCACCCAACCCATCATCATCATAGGGAGGGGGAGTCATTAGTGAGTGTGCTTGATTGAACCGACTTTAAGAAAGAGAAAACGTTTAACAAGATTGTTTCTATTGGAACGTACCAATGTGTAGCGAAAGTGACCAAGATCCATAAGCACTATAATTCATTAATTTTGGCAGAAATGAAAGCATGATTCAACATAAATAAATTGGTTTCATGACATACCTTTGAAGAACTTCCTCTAAGCTTGAATCCAGCTACAAATCTCATCTGAATCTTGTTGTAGACCACCCCAAGATATTCCCTTGATGCTCTAGATTGAGTAGTGGGACTCAAAATAAGCTTGAATTAAGGGAGTTCGCAGAATTCTCACAGCAACAACCCAGCAGAAGAACAACTTATTCCCTCACAAATTTTTAAGAAAACTTTATTCGATTGCATTCCTTTCAAAACACTCCAATCTCTTCAATATATTACAGCACTTATGCGAAGAGATTTGCTGTATGAAATGAAGCTCATGCTTGGAGTTAATGAAGCTTGAAGAGTGGATTGTTAGTGAGCTACTTGGAAGAAGACAATGGAGAAAATCAATTTTCCAGTATGTGTTTTTTTCTTCTTTTTCAATTTTGATAAATTGATTTCATAAATCAATTTCTTTTAACAAAACTGAAAATATTATTAATTTTACGAAATTAATTTTATAAATGAATTTTCTTAATAAAATTAATAAATAATTATTTAAACAATTTAAATAATTCTAATTAATTTAATATCAAATATTAAATTATTTTTTTTTACACAATTCCATCTTTAAATATTTAAATATTATTTCTCCAAATTCATTTAATTCTAATTTGAACACTTCAAATTAGCTTATCACGTTATTCTAGAGCTAATCCATTTACGAGCTAGTAGGAGACCTCGCGGACCTACAGATCATAGGCTCCAACGATCCAAGATTAATCGGCTAAACTCATTAGCCGATCTAACCCCATTCATTAACTAATGGGTGATTCCACTAAAGCCCATAGCTGAACTCCCCTCACTGCAGATACATTATGTCCACTCGATATAACCATGATTAGTAAGTTAACCCTTCACAGGTTGCACGTAATATGGTTGGGTCGAATCTCTGTTTTAACCCTGAAATTACCTCTTGTTCCTTAAGTTCCACTGATCCCCTAATGAACAATTGATTTGTGATCCAATCAACAAATCGAATCCCCCTCGGGCCAATGAGGGGGTGAGGCCTCTTGTTCAAGACCTAGAATTAGCACTTGAAGGGAACAACCTCTCTACTATCCCTAATTAGGTAGGAGTGAATTTTGTCTTGCACCCTATGTCCCCAGCTATTCATCCGGTCTTACCTCCAAAATGGTAAGCTTATTGAGCAGAGGTAGTTGGTCTACTCTCACCGTTTGTAGATCAAAGGATAATCTCGAACAAACAGGAGTTCATAGTAGCTTATGATTAAGGTTAAGTTACCTAGGTCATCGCTTTGAAATAGACACTCTTAAATAGTAAACAACGTTATAAAGTAAGAGTGACTGGTTTCGTGGTCCGATCTTGCACAAAACTTATTTGTACAGGACACCCCCACTTCTCATGTCCTAACATGAACGAATTAGGATCACTTCGTTTATAGCACTTTACATATCTTTGTAACAACTACAGAGTAGATCGCATTCAATAGTGTTACCAGAATAAGGCATCCAACCTTATTCATATACTATAGATCATTTTGACTATTTACTTGAATCTGATCCACTTGTATGTCTCTACATAAAGTTCAAGTACTCATGTAATAGTCAAGGGACTTTGGTTTATTGGATTTCTAAAAAACAATATATTCAATAACAACTTTATTGAATTTTCAGAATAAGTTCAATTGTTTACTAACCACGAGTTTTAGGACATAAAACCCAACAACTTCTCCGTTCAGTTACACGACCATCTAGCCGATGGCCCTTCACCATCACTGGACTATGTCGATTCTCATAGAGCAAAAGGAATTTATAGTGGCTTTAGACAAAAAGGCAAATGGGAGAAATGTACTATTCACAGAAATTAGGGGCATACAAGTCATTTTCTAAGTCCCTTCATCCAGACTCACTGGAATGGCTTCATGCATCTTTTACCACACTTTTAAACATTCCCAAAAACAACAGATTCTTCCAAGAAAATAGATATAATTCTTACATTTTATGGATAGAGAAGACATCAAATAGAAAAGGTTACATAATTGAAATATATCGCCTAGATGATAAAGGGTGTAAATGTTGTTTGATGATTCTAGAAGGTCAAGAGAAAAAAGGATGGATCACATTTCACAATATGCTAATTTTCAGAGATATTAAAGAGTGACCAAGTACCAGGACATACAGAGAAAAAAGAAACCTAAATGAAGCATTGAAGAGAGGAAAGTTTACAATAAAATATACCTACGTAGAAATGGTAAAACTGGTTCAAAGCTACTATGAATCTGAAGATTCTACTATTGTATCTGATATCTCTGAAATAGACTCCAACAATAAGAGAATCAAAAGAGCACTAAAAAAATGAAAAGGAAGAAACATTCAAGTGGCAGACTATGATTGTATTATCCAAAAGATGTTTTCACAACGATTGGACTAAAATTTTCGAAACCCTTAGAGAGTTGAATATAACCCTTTCCATGTTGAAAAGGCCATAATTTCAATCAAAGGTCACAAGCAAGCACGTCTATTGATGCTGAGTGACGGTCGAACCATTCACTATGAAATTTGAACAACGGTCTCCTATTCTACACAAGACACCAAAATTAATCCCAATCTATGGAGGATGGCTCAAGTTTAGAGGAATACCACTTCACGCTTGGAATCTTAGTACATTCAAGCAAATCGGGGTAGCTTGCATGGATTTAAAGATGTTAGTCTCAAAAACGTGGAGGAAGCTAGATCTCATAGAAGAAACTATAAAAGTTAAAGATAACTACTATGGATTTTTCTTGGCCTCAATTAACATCACAAATGCCAATGGAAATAGTCATAGTCCCTATTGTAGCTCTGGAAAATGGAAAGTGGTTAATTAAAAAAAACCCAAAGATCCATGCTTCCTTCACAAAGGAAGTAGTTATGTGGTTCGATTATTGTGACCCACTGTCAGAAGCTATCGTGTTCCAAGATAACATAGCCAGGGAACCAGAGTATGCCACAGTATAGATATGTGACCAAGTGGATTTACGGGCTCTACATAAGCAACAATTATAGAGTGAATGCTATAGAATGGACTACACAAACCTTGGATGGGGATGTTCCATTCTCGCGCAGCCACAATTGCATGCGAACATGGGATACCGAGTGAGTCAAATTCCTTGCATGTGCATTCCTTCGTATGGAGATTCACAATACCGTCCAATCAATTGTCTCGCACATGGATCCTATAACAATCAATCGGCTCAACTCGTAATCATCTGCCCTTGTCACACTCAGTTGCTAATCGGTTTTCACAGTAGTCCGAGTGTGACATCGTTCGGGATGTCCAATAATTTCTCCGTTCATAAAACCATGACTGGATGAGACCTCGAACATGTTCCAATAAGTACATTATGGGCAGCTGTTGATATTCTTTGGTCAATGAATTAAAACACTTTGCATTATTAAACGTCATATTATCATATCTTTGTTCTGTTTGGTAAACATGCACCCACCTTTCAAGACCAATATTCTCCAAATATTTTGATACAAAACCATTTCGAAAAGTACGTAGTTGGTTCCAGGGTGCTTGGAACTCTAACATGCGAAATGCCCTGGCTGCATCCTTGAATATCCCAACAATCGTACTGTCCTTAAAGTTGGAAAAAATATTATTTTTCTAGGTGATATGTGCACAATCTATGAAATGTCATGGAAAAAACTACCGAATGGCATTGCAAATAGATACTGCTCGATCGGACATGAACACCAAGTTAGGGGGTTCTCCAATGGCATACTTCAAATTTGACATAAACCACTTCCAAGCTCGACCAGTTTCATTGTCCACTATGCCATATGCTAGTGGGTAAACGTCGTTATTGCCATCCATGGAAACGTCGACCAACATGGTCCCTTTGTATTTTCCTTTCAGATGCGATCCATCAACAATTATCAAGGGCCGACAACATGAAAAATATATAATACAAGGCCCTAATGCCATAAACATGTACTTGAAATGGATATCATTTCCATGTTCGATTTCAAACCTTTTACCTTGATTCTCCATTTTTAACACTTCACTATATGCATCTAAAACATCGTACGACTCTTCTTGAGTACCCCTAGCGAGAGCATAAGCGGTTTCTCTTGCACGCCATGCCTTATCGTAACTTATGTTTACGTCGTACTCTTTCCTCATAACCTCAACAATGTGACGAGGTTTATAAACACGTCCTATGCCTGTAAACTTGTCTTTGATTAGTTTACCAACTACCGTAGCCTAGTGATGGCAAAATTTCCCGCGGGTTCCCGATCCGATCGGGACGGGGAATCCCCGATTTGATTGGGAACGAGGGTCAAACGGGGGATTTAAATCGGATCCTCGGTCGAGGACGGGGAGGGGATCCTCACCCCATCCCCAAACCTCGAACCCGATCTCCGTCTTGCCTCGATTTTTTTAATGTTAATATATATTTATATCTAATAATCAATAAATAAATAATAATTAATAATATAATATAATATATAATAAAAACTAAAATAGATTGTTCCAGCTCGATACGCAGAGATAAAAGACTATTGAATGGGAAGAGGTGTTACTTTCAATTTTTTTTTTAATTTTAAAAATCTAATATAATAAATTTTAATTTTTATTTAAATTTATAATAAAAAACATGTAATTTAAAATTTAAACAACTATATGTAACAATAATAGAATTTCCTATAATAAAATTAACAATTCAATATAAATATTAAATTTAGTTAGTTTTAAATAATAAAATAATAAAACAATAAAATGAAAAGCAGGGATTTTCCCGTGGGACCGAACCCCGAATGGGGATTCTCTGACCCAACCCCGACTCCCCAAAACGGGGAATGGGCGGGGACAGGGATTAAAAATCCCCACGGGAGGGGAAGGAGTGCATCCCGCCCCATCCCAACCTCATTTCTATCCCTACCGCAAACATTGCTTGTCTATGGTCATGATTTAAAATTCCAATAGAACATTTTTGCGACCGCAAATACTTCGTGATTTTAAATATGTCACACCCTATAATTTTCGTTGCATGAAGGCTCCACTTACAATTATTCTCTATAAATTTGACAGTAAACAAACACTTAGTTGACTTCCTTACCTTATATTCAAAATTATTGTTTGTGGACATAATTGACAATCTCATTTTTAAATCATTCTTACTTAAAAAAAGTTGACCAATTTCAACATCTGTCTCAGATGAAGAGGTACCAGGCATAATCAATTCTCATCTACGACATGAAGACATGGAATTCAATCCTGCTGATCTCTCATTAATAACCACCACAGGTCTATGCATCTCGGAAATACCACATTCCATAGAATTTGATCCCACTAATCTTTCATTATCAACCACGAAAGAATCACGCTCTTCTGAAGACCACAATCTATAAAATTCAAACCTGTTGATCTCTCATTACAAACAACGAAAGGGTCACGCTCTTCTGAAGAACCAAATCCATTGAAGTAAGTCCTCCTGATCTCTCATTACCAAGCACGTGTCCGTTACATTGAGTTTCTCTTCCCAAGTGCACTACATGAATGTTATCATTGTCTATTGATAATGTTGATGGTTGAGTGTTCATAGACAATGGAATATCACCCTCTTTTCGATTAAGCTCATTGATACCTCGTATTGTCTGTCTACACCTATACCATCATAACTCATATTCACATTTTCGTTGTGGTATGATTTTAGCATTACATATAGCTGAACTCTACAAAGATCTTCCCGAAAAAGAGGCAAGCGAATATCACTGTCATTCCTTATGTATTGTGGAGGGGCTTCAAAGTCAAGCTTATATTTAACTCTCATAACAACATCAAACTCTGAGCAACTTACATTTGCAACCTTATAAATGTGAGCTTTAAGTTCTTCATACTTCAAGATAATAGACACAATGATTCCTATTAGCTCGCCTCTAACATACAAATTTTGGTTCTCATCCCAATGACCTCACAATCGAATTAGTACACACTTTTCTGTCATCTACAAAGCAAGAGAAAATTTTTTTATTAAGCAGATAGTATTACACATGGATCTCTCTCACTGTCACTCCCAATTGCTCTCGCTCTTGCTCTCACTGTATCTCGCTCTCATGTTGTCGCTCGATCTCGCTTTCTCGCTGTCACTTTATCTCACTCCCTCCACCTTTCTCGTTGTCACTCTTTCTCACACCCCTTTCGTTATGTTATTTACCTACCTTTTTTGAGACCACGTTCCTACAAACACCAATGAAACAAGACTCAAGAAATGTCTATTCGGTTCTTAAAAACCCATTCTGAAAACTTCGTTTGGTTCCGAAAAACTCCGTTATGGAAAACCTCGTTCAATAAATCTCCGTTCAACAAAATGACAGTTCAAATGAAGTTTAGATTTTAAAGAATTTACCATTACATATTTGCTATGTGTTAACGATTTTAAGTTGTAGACAGATTTCGTGAAAATTTTCAAATCAATCGTACAGTGACAAACAATCACATCACGATGGAAGATAGACAGACAGAGAGAGCGAGATCCAAGTAGTGAGAGAGACAATTATTAGAGGCAATTCTTGTAATCTCATACCGTGATAACGTCCGCAAAAGGTCAATTGATAGTTTTTAAAACAATGGGATCATTTGGTATTACGGGCCTAGATATTAGGTCAACACGCAACAGAAGGACCAAGACCAGAGCACACGGGAAAATAAACCTCAATAAAGATCCTTTCTTTGAATATTAGAGGCATTGGCTCTACCACTAAAAAGTCTTGGTTAAAGATGTAATCACTAATATTAGTCCAGATATAGTTATTCTCACGAAAACAAAATTACCTTTTGTTAATGAGTTCACTATAAAGTCTTTGTGGAGTTCGATTAGGATTGCTTGGGCGTTTGTTAAAGCCTCGGGTTCAGCTTGAGGTATTTTAATTTTATGGGACTTCTTAACACAAAATGTCATTGAGGCTGTTGAAGGTTCTTTCTCTCTTTCCATACATTATAGACGTACAGATGGGTTCGGTTGGTGGATAACTGGTATTTACAGTCCTGCTAGTAAAAGAATTCGTGGACAGTTTTGGACTGAACTACATTTTTTACCCATTTTGTGTGCTCCTTGTTGGATTTTAGGTGGGGATTTCAACGTCTACAAATGGTCTTATGAAACTACATCCTCTCATCCGTCTAGAAATTGTATGAAGAAATTCAATAATTTCATCCGAGATGCCAATTTAATTGAACCTCAAATCAACAATACATATACTTGGTTAAATCCTAGAGAAATCCCACCTTGTCAAAAATTGATCGTTTCCTTCATACGATTGAATGGGATACCCATTTTCACTCGCATCAAGTTCACAGGCTTCCTCGTAACACTTCTTATTCTAATTTTGGAATCAGATTCTTTGAAATGGGGACCATGTCCTTTTAAGTTTGATAATAGATGGCATAGTCATCGCTCTTTTAAATAGAAAGTGGTAAGTAGATGGACATGTTCAAGCAGGCCATTCGAGTTTCACTCTGATAAGAAATTGAGAGATCTAGTGAAAGTTTGTGAGTCTTGAAAATATCATACTTTTAAAAAGGAACAACATCAGGTTGATACATTGGCCAATCTTATTTCTCAAATTGATGCAAAAGAAGAACAAAAATGATATTACTCTTGAGGATATAAATCAGTGAATTGCTTTAAAGCCTGATATTCAGAACATTTCTTTATCTAAAGCTAGGAAATGGAGACAATTATGCAAACTTACATGGCTTAATGAAGGCCGCGAGAATTCTACCTTTTTCACAAGATTTGTTTAGCTCGTAGACGTTCCAATTTTATCTCTGAAATTCAAAATGGTGAAGGGATCACTCTGTAAGAATAAACAACATGCATCCGGAATAATTTAGATCTTAAATACTCTAAATTCCATTACTTTTAAAGATAAAACATGCATGCAAATAATTTTGAAATTAGGGTTTGAGTTATAGCCTTTGTAGCTCAAAATTGACCACAAATTCTATTCCAATCTTCTCACGAACAGACTGTGAACCACCACGAGGGTCTTCCCAACTATTCTTCGGCCTTAGAACGGGATGGTGGACACAGCGAGTGACTAAATTAGAGATAAATTTAGAATAGAACATGAGAGAATTGAGGACTTAAATTCTAAAACTCTTTTAGAATCTCTAAGTTGTCAAGAAGAATTTGTTTTTCAACTAATTTAAAAATCATCAAAATGACTCAAAAGTTTAATCCTTATCAAAGCATCCTATTTATAGAGCAATTACATACAAAATTGAGTTAACCAAATTTTGGCACTTCAAAATGCACTCAATTTAGTGGGATAAGTGACATTTTGTGGAATCAACACTTTGCCAAATGAATTACTCACTAATTCACTAAAACTTGTATTTTTCCACTACAAATCTTTTTTGGATCTTACCACTAAGTGAAGTCAACATTTGGTCATTTTACCCTCAAGACAAGACTCACATAGAGGTAAAGAGTTGTCTTCTAACTGATTTAGAAGTCCACTCTTTACTAATCTCTCAATCCTATTGAGATTTATGTGGTTAAGCCAATGGCAAAAATAAGCATTAGGAGAAATTTTCGCCTCTTATTTTGAGTTTAAGTTGTTTTAACATCTCTATGTTCAAAACATTTTTTGTCTCAGTTGATTTTAACATATATAAGTTGTTTTCTAGTTTTGCAGAAGATATTTTAATACCTTTTGAAATAATGAACATTTCATTAACTTCAAAATAAACTTTATACTTTTTCTCTAGTAAACATGAGATAAATATTAAATTTTTCCTCATAACAGGAACATAAAATACATTTTTAAGCAAAATGAATCTATTTTCAACAAACAACTTCATATCTCCCACTACTTTAGTTTAGACAACCTCTCCGGACCCAATCTTAAAGGTTTTCTCACCTTCTTTAAGTTGTCTTCAAGAACTGGTTAAGTGAATGCGAAAATCTGATTAGCGGCCCCTGAATCTAATATCCAAGTTAATTTATCATTTTTTACTAAATATGTTTCAACAATGAGTAAATTATATTTAGTTTGTTATGCTTTCTCAACTTTCTCATTTATGACAGTATTATTTACTTTCAACATATCTAGAATATGTTTTCTAATAGAGGTTTTATCCTTTATGCTCTACTATGTAGTCATAAACATTTTCGAGAATATCATTCTTGACAAATTGACCAAACAATGTCTGTAACAAATCCATGATCTCTTTAGCGGAAACCATATTCTCGAATTTCTTAGCTAGTATATCAGATATGCTTGCTAAGATATGGATTCAGGCCTTGTCATTTGCCTTAATCCATCTGTCATAAGCATTCCAAACATTTTGGTTTGGATATAAGTTGGGAGTTAGAGGACATTCTTCTGTTAAAACAAACTTTAAACCATTATTTACTAGTATTGCGTTTATATTTGATTTGCATGTTGAATAATTATGACCGTTAAACTTATCGAAAGGGAGTATTTGTATAAAAAAGTTTGACATGTTGAAAACATAAACAATTTTTATTAGTAAAATGCTTTTAAACCCAATCAAAATATTAGAAAACTTTTATTAGTAAAATGTACCTAAATTTCATTATTTATTTGCAATGATGCTAGTGTGTCAGAATAGATGCTACCGAGGGGCAGTCAAATACTCCTTCACTGAAGCAAGACAATCTTAACTAAATAGTAGTACCAGAATAACTCTTTATTCCTTTAGTTATTTAGTTACCGTTTTCAGTCAAAAACTTACCAACACTTAGTAACTCTTGTAAGTGTAACCCTCCATTTTCAGATTCCATAAATCAGTATCAATAGGCTTCTCAATTGTAATATAATTTTTTATAACATACCTAAGAAATCCTATTCATTTCTAAAGTTTGCAGTGTTCCGATCCCCATGAAACATTTCTCCGAATGGGTGGTCGGTCCTACAGCTACTTGCAGGCAGAACATAAAATCTCACAGTGCAACCCGATGGAAGAAACCGTAGGATACATTGACACAGATCTTTCACCCACTTACTATGAACTACTTCCCCTATTCACCTTGTTATTGACCCATGCAAACACTTTCCGAATGGAGGTCATTCCTAAGGTGACTCGAAGCTGAGTATGAATCTCATGGTGTGAACTTTTAGAGATGTGAGAGCTAAAAATAATATATCGTCTATATTATTAATCTTCCACTAAAGTGTTCTATAGGTGTTTATCCAAGTATTGATAGAGTAAATGTGCATAAGATGAAAGCTAACAAAATCATTAATCACTTTAATTACACTTAATTTGAGTAATAAGCATGATAAAAAAAAACAGGTTTTTAAAGAAAGAGTTTCAGACATATAACATTTGTAGAATCCTTCAAATTCTTACTTATCTCCACGAATTTTACCTTCAAATCATCAGTAGACCACCAAGAGAATCTTCTCTACTATTCTCAACCTTGGATTTGAGTGATGAGACTCTGAATTGAGAGGGATTGAGATGGGTTTGAGAGAGTTTGAGAGCATAAACTAATCTTTGCATAATTCTGTCAAATTAGATTGCATGAAACTACAAAACTCAGAAATTGAAGCTTTTATTAAGTTCAAACATGCAAGCACTAACCAATTTAGTTGATTGACACTTCAATTAGCACTTAGTAAGCAGGATAGGTGTTAAATTATGGATTAATCCACTCAAAATCTAATTTTGGGATAAATCCACTTTGAAAATTTAAAACTCTTTTTAAATTCTCATTTTTCATTTTGAAATAAAATTTAATTTAAAACAAAATTAAATCTAATTTAAATTTAATTTCTAAAATTTCTTCTCTTTTTTTAAATGAATTTAATTTAATTTATTAATTAAACAAAATTAATTAATTAAATAATAATATATTAATATCAAATATTAAAATAATTAAACACCTAATTTAAACATGAATCCAATTTATGTAATCAATATTTAAATATTTTGAAGTCTCCAAATACATTTAATTTCAATAAATGTAAATGTTAGTTATATCTAATATAATTATCCAAACCCTAAAAAGTGAATTTGAACATTTCAAATCTAAACCCTAAAATCAAATTTGAACATCTCAAATTCACTCAATATTTTAATCCATGGTTTAATCTTTTATGAGCTATAGAGAGACCTTATGAACCTACAGATCATAAGCTCCAACGATTTGAGATTAATCGGTTAAACTCTTTAATCTGAAATAATCAATATTCGTTAACTACCAAGACATACCACTATAACTTGATAGTTGCACTCTTCTCATTATAGATATATTTCCGCCCACTTGATTTTACCATAATCAGTAAGTCGACTCTCACAGATCATTCATATTTACAGCTAAGTCAAAATTACATATTTACCCTTGTAAATATATCTTGCTCCTTAAGTCACCGTTGTTCCTCTATTGAACAGGTTGTTTATAGTCTAACTAATAAACCATATCCCTCTCTATCATGATAGGGTAGGGCCCCTTTATTCAAGACCAGAAATCAGTTTTAAGAGAACAACTTATCTGCTAACCCTAAATTGGGTAGGAGTGAGTTCCTTCTTGCAGGACTATGTCCCCAGCTATCTATCCGATTTTATCCCAAAATGGGAGACTTATTGAGCAGTATTGTTGAACTACTATTACCTATGCAGATAAAATGATAATTCCGAATAAACAAAATCAGTGTATCTCGTAAGGATCAAATGCTTAGGACCATGCACGAGCATATAGTCCCTCATTCTCCGAAGATACTTGAAGATGTTCTTAACAGCAGTCCAATGGCTATATCCAGGGTTGGATTGAAACCTACTGACGATTTCAGCTGCAAAGCATATGTCGGGACGTGTACATAACATAGCGTACATCAAGCTCCCAACTGCTGATGCATAAGGAATTCTTTTCATTTCCTCAACTTCTTGAGGTGTCTTAGGACACTATTCCTTAGACAAATGAATAACGTGTCGAAAAGGTAATATACCATTTTTGAAATTTTGCATGTTATATCTTGACAACATTTTGTCAATATAAGATGCTTGAGATAGCAATAGCGTTTTATTCTTGTGATTCCAAACAATTTGAATTCCAAGAATATGTTGTGCATCTCTGAAATCTTTCATTTGAAATTGCGATGCGAGACATCTCTTTACATCAGCAAGGAATCCTGTCTCATTCCCAATGAGCAGGATATCATCAACATAAAGTACCAAGAAAGCTATAGTCTTGTTGACTATTTTCTTGTGAACACAAGGTTGTCAGCATTCTGTTCAAAGCCATAAGATTTGATCGCAGTTTCAAATCTTATATTCTAGGGTCGAGATGTTTGTTTTAATCCATAAATGGATCTATTAAGCTTGCAAATGTTTTGCTCCTGACCCTGTTCAATACACCCTTCTAGTTGAGACATATAAATACTTTCTTTAAGATGACCATTCATAAAGGTTGTCTTGACATCTATTTGCCAAATTTCATAATCATAAAAAGCAACAATGGATAAAAGTATTCTAATAGATTTAATCATGGAAACAAGAGAGAAGGTTTCTTCATAGTCTACCCCCTCTCTTTGGGTAAAACCTTTTGCCATGAGTTTGTCTTTGTAGGTTTGTACCTTACGAGTTTGGTATGGCTTTCTTTTGTAGATCCACTTGCAACCAATAGGTTTTACCCCATCTACTTGATCTACAAGTTCCCAGACAGAATTGAATTACATCAACTTCATTTCTAGGTACATGGCTTTTATCCATTGATCTCTATTTACATTTTCCACTATTTGTTTAAAGGTCAATGGATCCTCTAAGCCATCATCAGGTATGATGACTTGAATTTTTATTAAACCCATATAGTGGTCAAGCTGTTGAACAACCTTCCCACTACGTCGAGGCATTCTCAACCTATGAGAAGGATGTCATGGATCAATAACTTTTGTTGAAGTATTAGCTTGATCAATAACTTTTGTTGATTTATCTATAGATTCTTTGGACATCTCATCTAATACTAGTTTACTGTCAGGTCGATGATTTCTTATGTGATCTTCTTCTCAGAATGTAGCATTTGTCGATACAAATACTTTATCTTCTTGAGGATCATAAAATAGACCACCTTTTGTTTCTTTAGGGTATCCTACAAATAGGTATATTTTTTAACGTCATTTTAATTTCTTGAGGTTTTGCACTAACACGTGTGTCGGGTATCCCAAATTTTGAAGTGACGTAAACTACATTTACGTCCTTCCATAACTCATATGGTGTTTCTTAAATATTTTTTTAGGGAATCATGTTCAGTATATCTATAGCAACTTGTACTGCATACCCCCAAAAGGACTGAGGTAACTAGGCATAGATCATTGAACGAATCATGACTAACAATGTTCGATTTTTCCTTTCTATTACACCATTCTATTGTGGTGTACCAAGTGCTATAAGTTGGGATTGAATTCCATGTTCTACTAAATAGTTCTGGAATTGTAAATCAATATACTCATCACCCTGATCTGATTAAAGTGTTTTAATCCTTTTACCTAATAGATTCTCAAACTCAGCCTTATACTCTTTGAACTTTTTAAGAGTCTCAGACTTATGATGCATTAGATAAACATAGCCATATCTGGAATATCATCAATAAAACTAACGTAATATTCAAATCCTCCCCGAGCTTTAACATCCATCGGACCATAAAGGTCTGAATATATAATTTCTACAGGTTCTTTGGTTCTAAGACCTTTTTTTCTGAAAAAGATCTTTTAGTCGTTTTTCCCTCAAGATATGATTCACATGGAGGTAAAGATATGTCTTCTAACTGATTTATATGACCATTCTTTACCAATCTCTCAATCCTATTGAGATTTATGTGACCAAGTCTTAAGTGCCAAAGATAAGAGTTAGGAGAAATCTTTCTTTTCTTATTTTAAGTTTTTGCTGTTTTAAACATCTCTATATTTAAAATCACTTTTGCATTAGTTGGTTTTAACATATACAAATTATTTTCATGTTTAACTGTACACATTTAAACACCTTTTGAACTAATAAACATTTTATTTACATCAAAAGTGACTTTATACATATGTTCCAGTAAACAAGATATAGAGATTAAGTTCTTTTTCATTTTAGGTACAAAATATACATTTTTTAGTAAAATGTAAAAATCTCCAAAACATAATTTGATGTCTCCCACTACTTCTGCTGAAATGACGTCACTTGTTCTCACCTTGAAAATCATTTTGTTTTCGATAGCTGCTTCCAGGAACTAGTTTCTTGAATGAAAGTGCAAATATGATTAGCGACGCCTGAATCTAGATAGTGAGAACTTTCCACTAAACACGTTTCTATTATAAGTAAATCGAATTTACCTTGATTTTCCTTCTCAGATTTATTCTCTACAAGATACTTAGGGCAATTGCATTTCCAATGTGATCTGTCGATGTTACAATGGGAACATTTTCCTTTTGCAACTATTGTCTTGCTCTTAATAGCAAGATTTTGTTTCTTCCATTTTTCTTTTTTTTTTTCATTTGGATACTCTTATCCTTTGAAGATCCAGACTTCTTTTCAGAAGGTTTTGAACTAGATTGTGAACCCTTCTAAAATTTCCTTTGGGAAACAACATTTGCTTCCCTTTCTTTATTTTTCATTAAGGATTGGTAAGTCTGGAGTTCATTCAGGAGAGTTGTCAAGTTGTAATCAATCTTATTCATTACAACATTTGTACGAAAGGTTAGAAAACTCTTTGGAAGAGATTTCATTATCATACTAACTTGACTCCTCTCATCTATGACAGCACCATTTGCTTCCGCTATATTGAAGTAGACCATCATGTCCAGGACATATTCTCCAATAGAGGTCCCCTCCTTCATACGTGAATTTCAATAACATCGTGTTTTGCCGATGAGGACGGGTATCCAATCATCCCTTGCAACAACTCAATGATCTCTCTAGCAGTGACCATGGTTTCATGTCTTTTAGTAAGCCATCAGATATGCTTGCTAAAATATAGGCTCTAGCTTTTTAATTAGCCCGGACCCATATGTCATAGGCATCCCGAACATTTCAGGTTGCATTAGGATTGGGAAAATGAGGATGTTCTGTTGGGTTGTATGTCCTAAAACTCGCAGTATGTAAGGTTAAACACATTCTATTATCAATAAAGATGTTATTCAACATTTCTTCAATAAAGTTGTTATTGAATCTTTAAATTGCATTCATACAGTCTAAATCCAATAAACTAAGATCCATGGGTATCACAAGAATACTTGAACTTTATGTACAAACATAAAGATGGATCAAGTTCGAGTAAATAGCAAAAAAAAAAAAAAATGGTCTATAGTATATGTTTAAGATTGGGTACCTTAATCTGGTAGCACTATTGGATGCGACCTACTCTATAAATGTTACAAGTTATTGTAAAGGTACTACAAATGAAGTGATCATGTTTAATTCATATATTGACATGATGAGTGGGGGCATCCTATGCAATGAGTTTGGTTAAGATCAGATCAAGAAATATGTCACTCTTACTTTATAACGTTGTTTACTATTTAAGACTGACTATTTCGCTTAGATGACCTAGGTAACTCGATATTAATCCTGAGCTAACTATGAACTTCTGTTTATTCGGGATTATTCATAGATTTGCATAAGTGAAGGTTGGCTCAACAGCGTCGACTCAATAAGCCTCCCAGTTTAGGGATAAGATCGGGTAGATAGCTGGGGACATAGGGTGCAAGACGGAATTCACGCCTACCTAATTTAGTGATATAAGAAAGGTTGTTCTCTTAAGTAACTGAATCCAGGTCTTTAACAAGGGGCCCTACCCTCTTACTGGCCCGAGAGGGATTCGGTTTAGTAATTGGATCATAAACCAATTATTCATTAGAGAATCAGTAGAAACTTAAGGAGCAAGACGTAATATTGGGGTAAAACAACATATTGACTCAGTCGTTATTACGAACAACCTGTGAAAGATCGACTTACTGGTTATGGTTAAATCATGTGGACACAAATACATCTGCAGTGAGGAGAGTGCAACCATTGAGCTATAATGGTGTGACTTGATGGTTAACGAATACTGATTAATTCGGTCTAAAGAGTTTTAGCCAATTAATCTTAATTGTTGGAGCTCATGATCGGTAGGTCCATAAGGTCCCTCTACTAGCTCGTAAAACATGAACACCTTGAATTATTAAATTGAGTGAATTTGGAATGATATCAATTTGAATTGTTCAAATTGAATTTCAATTGAAAATGTTCGAATTGAAATTAGGGTTTGAATTTAAATATGTACAAATTCGAATTAGGGTTTGTTTAATTATATACGATATAATTAACGTTTAATTTGTTGAAATTAAATGAAATTGGAGAGTTTATTTTATTTAAATATTGATTTAAATATTAAGTTACATGGCTTCATGTGTAAGATTATGTGTGTGATTAACTTAATATTTGATATTAAATTAAATTAATTAATTAAATATTTTTAATTAAAAATCAAATTAATTTTCAACGTTTATTCAATTTGAGAAATTGGATTTTGAAATTCTTGAATTTGGTTTATTGTGAATTAATCTGGAATTAATTATAGAATTAATTAAATGGAAATTAATTTGAATTTTAAAATTGGAGAAAGTGAGTTTTTCCCACTTTCCCCAAGCCTTAGGATGCATAATCCCACCTAATTCCACTTGATTTCTCATATACCAGCTAGCCCTGATGAAGAGCTTCAGTTGTTGCATGCTGAGAATGATAAAAAAGTTCCTGAATTGAAGAAGAAATCAGAGTTTGGATGCTGGAAAATGAGTTTTCTGCTACTTCTTCTTCCTCTTAAAACCCACAAAAATCCTTCACAAATTCACTCAAATCTGAGTTCCACCACTCAAATTTAAGGCTGAGAATAGTAGAGAAGAACTCTTGATGGTTCACGGTTGATTTGGAGCTGAATTGGAGTGAAAAGCAGTTTGGAATTGGAAGAATTCATCAAAGGTAAGTTCATTTTAAAACCCTCTTGTATTTTTCTGAAAATGTATGCTTTAGAACTCAAATTAAATGTAGTTAGAGTGCTTATTGATTATGTTTGCTTCTATTGCATGCTTGTGTATTCCATCACATTCTTTCATTAAAACAAATCTCAGGTCATCAACTATTAGTATCGTGTTTATGTTTGACTTCCAATTTGAATAACCCTCTCCATTGAACTTATCGGAGGCTAAGAGTTGTATAATCGAGTTCGACATGCTGAAACATAAAAAAATCTATGAGAAAATTGTATCTAAATTCAATTTTAGCAAAAGTAATAAACTACCTATATTTCTTTATTTATTACAAAGATACTTTAGTGAGTAAAAATAGATGTGTCACACCCCCTCCCAGATTTCATCTCATATCTAGGAGGCGTGAAGACAACAAATATCACTCTTTCATGACACCTATTGCCCATTCTTACTAGTATCCTTTAAAACAATTAATTTCGCAGCGGAAAACTTAATGAAGTAAACGAAATTGCAACTTTGTCTAGGAAACCAGTTTACAAGTTTTAAGCTATGTTTTACAACAATAGCCCCATCCCGACTACAAACTTTATTCTAGTAATTATTCTATCTTGTGGCAGACCTCGACCACTTCCTGCAACCTGGACTCTTCTGCTAATGGAAAGGAAAACATGAAGATAAACCATGAGCTTTGAAGCCCAATGAGTGGAATCATAATTCTATAAGTCTAATTCAACTTATAAACACCATTATATGAGGTTACTATGCAAACCTCCATCTTCAATGAAACTTTTCACAAACCTACCTATACACATAGTATATAGTTAACATTTCACATCTATAAACATTCATAAACTTATGTGCACATAATTTTCCCTTTCATGAGCTCAGAAGCTAGGCTCGTCGGCCCTCTGACCATCCTATGCAAGGTTCCTCCCACAAGCTTAGGAACTAGACTTCTCGGTCCCCTGACCATCCTGTGAGATTCCATTTTGGGCTCAAGAGCTAGATTCGTTGACCCCCTAACTATCCCAATCCCATGCTCACCTCATGGTAACAAGCATTCATTCATAACAATAGCATATTATTTCAAAATATGCTAAAAGAATAAAATAAGAAACCACTCACAGTGATCTATTGGGATTTTTTTCCTTCCCAATTCACCCAGTTTCCTTTGGCCTCTTGTTGAATCCTATTTCATATTCAACTTCAAGCTTAGATTACTCATCATTTCGGACTATATCTCAAGAAATTTCCTTTTATTAAAATGTTTAAGAATGTCTTAACTAGCTTACCTTAAAGTTTGTTCCTGAGATTCCCTCTCGAGAGTTCGAAGTCTGGAGTTTTCTCTACTTGGCCCAACTGTCTCCATACTAGTGAGCACCTCTCGATTTTCCTTAAATTTGACAGCCTTAAACTTAGAATTTCCTCATAGCAACCCTATACCAAAACTAAATTCAATTTAAAAGCTTTTGGTCTAAGAATCACCTGATTTGCATAAGTAGTTTGGAATAATTCCTTGTTTGAACTTGGCACAGTCGTTTATCCGTACAGTTTGCACCACCCAGCGTCTTTGCTTTGATCACCGCTCGGATCAGCGTGCTCATCCTCCGTTCAATGCACGGATTTCTCTTATTTACTCTTAATTACTCCTTTTCAAGTGATCTCTCATAATGGAAATGTTTTTTATGAACTGAAGTGAAGCCCCTTTCTCTATTTATAGGTGTTCATCCTCCATCTTATCTTAACACCTCCAACTAGCAATCACCAGGCATTCCCTTTTCAGGCTGCCAACGCCAACCTTGCCACCACCAGCTTGAAGTGTTCGCTTCTTCTTCTTCCAGCTTAACCTAACCGATTTGCATGCCTTCTCCTTCGTCCAACTCAAATTGCATGGTCTTCAGGTATTTTGTCACACCCCGCCCCAGATCACCCTCTTAGCCTAGAGCAGAGCATGACTGCAGCAGTTATCAACCCTTAGGCTGACACTTACTGCCTAAAAACTCTTGCGGAATAACTCTAATACCAAATACAAATATATGCAACGAGATGGCTGTAGGCCCACAATTTATTAACTTAGAAACTTAATATGTTTAAAGTGTTTACAAAATTAGATTTACAAGTCCCAAAATCCACAAACCCTAGTCCCTATATAAACAATAGTAACATGTGTACAATATTAACAGTAACCACCTAACAAACGGTTACAAGTCTTTTAATCCTTTAGTGGCAGAGCAGATACTGAGCTGTCTTCAGAGGGTTTGACCGCTACCTGTGGGGGGGAAAAACAAAAATATTTGAAAACGGGGTGAGCTTACGCGTAGTGAGTGACCGAGAAAACATAGTAAATTCTCATGCATAATTTCAGAAAAATAGTTTTATCTGAAATATAAACTTTTGTAGCATAAATATTTTCCAAGCGTAATGTATATAAAACTGTTTTAAACATAAAACAGTAAAATCATTTCTCAAATCAAAGTACTGTATAGCTGGTAAAATAATCCCAACACCAACTACTAGTCCAGAGAGAACCCTTTTGCTCAATCTCTGACTTTATTCACCTGTGGCCACACTAAGTACCTTCACACATTAAGTACTACTACTCAGATACCTTCTCCTTATACTTCAGTATCGAGCTACTAGGATACCTTCTCCAACGTACTTCAGTACCAATAGATACCTTCTCCTTGTACTTCAGTATCTAGTTGGGTGGATGCCTTCTTCTTGTACTACGGCATCGCATTTTACCAAAACTATTTATAAACAACTTTTCTCTTTAAAGCATGTACAGTATAACACATATACAACACGGCTTTAAAGATAGTAACGCATGCTGGATAAAATCAAAGTATGTAAATAGTTTTTCAACAATAGGCATGCGTTCACAACACAATTCAGATCTTCCTTGGAAACCACTTTATAAAACTAGTAGGCATGAGAATTATTTTCGCAAACATGCTTTCTGTAAAACGTTTGTAATCAAAACAGTTTAAAAATGTTTTAGTTCGAAAACATTTTAGCCACTCACCTCGAACTCTTAGGAACTTTTCACTCTAGTAGCTCCTCGGGTCCCTTTTTCACCCCTAAAATCCAGATTCAACTTACAACTTAGATTACTCATAGTTTCGAACCTTATTTGGAAATACTTCAGTCTACAAACATATTCTAAAATGTCTTAGGAATCTTACATTAAACTTTTCACTCTAGTAGCTCCTCAGGTCTCGTTCTCTTCACTCTCGCTCTCTCCAGCAATCTCGCTGGTCTTGCTCTCACCAATCTCGCTCTCCCTCTCGCTCTCTCCAGCTTTAACTTTTCTCTCCACTCTCGCTCTCTCCAGCTTTCTCGCTGGTCTCTCTCTCTTCATTCTCGCTCTCTCCAACTTTCTCGCTGGTCTCGCTCCCAATGATCTCGCTCTCAACGATCTCGCTGATCTCACTCTCAACGATCTCGCTCTTAGCTACTACGAACATTGTTCTTCGCACACGTTTGCTCACCACTTTGTGATACTTTTACACGGATCTTCCAGGATAATTCCAAAATAATATTTTCTATATTTTTCCTTAATTCTTACTCTGTACTTCACCTAATTTTTCATACTTAGCCGTATTCTTCCCCAAATTTTCCAAACTCAATCTTCATATTATTCCACACTAGCTCAACCTACTTATTATTTTTCCCCAACTTTCCTAACTCAATTCCATATTTTTCTTTTCAAATCTCCATCCCTTCTTCACCATTTCATACTACTTTCTCATCAACCTACTCAACTTATTTATACAAATTTAAATAGAGATATACAATTAAGTGGAAAATTAAGACAATTTAAATAAAAAAGCACACTTAAGTGTAAAATTGGGATTCGGGGTTCACACATTTCCTTTGATTGCCATATTTCGGTTAATCTTTTTAGCCCACAACGCTCAGATATCCTTGGCTTGTAGTACATCGTCTAGCTCTGGCGTTACTGCATGACTTGTCGTTTAGTAATTACCCAACGATCTCGCTGTTACACATCATGTAATGCCTACCCATCGCATAGTGTTTACACCCCATTGCATAGTTCCATCGTCTAGTGATCTCTTGTTGTCGCTGATTACTTAATGATCTCACTGTTGTTCATCGTTTAGCGGTGACGCCTATCGTCTAATGCATTGTGCCCATCGTCTAGCGCGTCCACTATCATGTAGCGCCATCGTCTAGCATCTGCGTCTATCGCGCAAGCCAATCGTCTAGTGCTTTGCCTATCGTGTAGCGCTCATGCTCATCATGTACTATCATCGTGTAGCGCTTGCGTCTATCGCCCAGTGCCTACGTATCATCTAGCTTCTACGCTTATCGTCTAGCGGCCGAGTTCATTGTTTAGCGCTATCGTCTAGTGCTATCGACTAACACTATCGTCTAGCTTATGTGATTGTATAGCGCCATCGCCTATCGTGTAGTCCTATCGTCTAGCGTATTACTTTGCATCGTTTAGCGCCGCACGTAGCTACACGATTGCCCGCACGCATAACACTTCAACTTGACTCTGCCGCATGCATGCAATCCTCCAACATTTGGTTGCTGCATGCCTTGCCCAATGTCTGGCTTATTTTCACTTCGGCCACACTTGGCTTTCAGGGCTTAATAACTTCTACAAACTTAGCCATATTAGATGCCTCATGCGTTAGTGTTTCCCAGCACCAAACACATGCTTTCTTTTGACTTCACACTTAGCAAAATTTCACTAATTACGGCTCAACTCAAAGTTACTCAACAGATTTATTCAAACACTTATAATTTTCCTTCTTTTCAACATAGGATTTAACTTATACTTAGTTACTTTCCTTAATTTCCTACTTAAGTAGGGAAATTGAATTCGGGTTTCACAAGATGCTACCGAGGGGCTGTCAAATACTCTTTCACTAAAGCAAGAAATTCTTGACTAAGTACTATATATATAATAACTCTTATTCATATAGTCATTTAGTTACCATTTTCGGTCAAAAACTTACTAACACTTAGTAGCTCTTGTAAGTGTGACCCTCCAATTTTAGATTTCATAGAACGATATGAATATTCCCTCGAATTGGAAGACAATTTTCAAGTTAGAACTAAGAAACCCTATTTAATTATGAAGCTTGGGTTGTTCTGAATCCTATATACAACCCTTCGAGGGGATCGTCGTAAAAACGACTAGCTAGTGCCGCCTAAAAACGATAGCAGGCACAACATAAGAATCTCACGATTCTAACTAATGGAAGAGACCATATGATATGTTGACACATTTCTTGCACCCACTACTATGAACTACTTCCCCTATTCACCTTATTATTGACCCATGCAAACACTTTCCAAAATGAGCTGTCATGGTAAAAGCAACACAGAATCGAGCATGGATCTCATGGTGTGAACTCTTAGGGATGTGAGAGCTAAAGATAATATATCATATATATAATTAATCTCCCACTAAAGTGTTCGAAATGTTTGGGTATCTTTTATACTTAGGTATATTCCAGGTAATAAACACCCTAAGTCTATGTGGTTTATCCAAATATAACTTTTGTATTTGGATTTAATGTACGATGTCTAAGTGATAAAACCATCTTATTACCTCATATCGATCATGAATGCTCATAAAATCGGTTAATAACACTCAAGATTTCGGCTATAATCCCCAGGCAACAAGTGTTACGTAAATTGTCAACTTAAGTCCCTTTAGCTTTAGACAGGATTATAGATCGATTGAGTTTGTAACCGTGTTTTATAAGATAACGACCAATTTTAACTATTAAAACAAGTTGTCATTAAACCTAAGTGAGCATGCATCTTATCTTCATTATAGATTTTAAATGTCTAATTGATTTTATAAATCTTATAAAAATATAGACATGTTATAATGTATACTTAAGCATTACATACATTAATATAAAAATTATATTAAACTTATGAAACCCTAATCATGCATACTATATACATTATAACCAATTTATAACATATATTAATGCATGAAATATGATTTTCTATGGTGGGATTTTAAATCTACATGACATACAATATGCACATAAATGTTTAATTTAAATATAACATACATCACATGCATAAAATATTTAAACAACACTAATATGAACTAATTTTTGCATCTTAAGCAAGCAATAAACTAATTTATTACAAAATAGACTCAAAAACAGCTTCAAGGAGCTTTTGAACTGCTCGAACCAACCTGAACCGGACTCAAACTGCCCAAACTGGCCCTCCAAATCTCCAAAAGAGGTTGAACCGAACCAAAAGGGGTTGAACTGGACCCCCAATCAACTGAACCGATCAAACTAACCTACTCTCGCGAATCTGTCTACAAGTGCGCGTGTTTCTAAGCTGGGATGAATAGTGTTATAATGCTCCATCCCAGCATTACAATGCTTTAGGAAGAACAGTGATGCAATGTTATATGGGCAACGTCGCGACGCTGCCTAGCAGTGGCTATTTCTCCAGATTTTTCAACTGACCTTGTTTGCTTGAAGCTTCAATTACAACCTGGTTTAAACTCTATTGACTCCAATAAAATTACAGATCCTTAATCACACATTAAGACTCATTTATCAAGAGCCAATTACAGATATAACAACATAATTAAAGAGGAATCTAATGCCAAAGTTGGATGAACACCATATCAGTCACCATAACCTGCATGGTTAGAAATTCACCAACCAAACTCAAATTAACGTTAATTGAGTGCTTAAATCATGCCCTGATATGATAGAGATGCATAAAACGGGAGCTAACAGAATCATTAAACACTCTAATTACACTTAATTTGAGTAACAAGCATGATAAAAGAAACAGGTTTTTAAAGAAAGGGTTTCAGAAGTACAACATTTGTAGTATCCTTCAAATTCTTGCTTATCTCCATGAATTTGTCCTTCAAATCTTCAGTAGATCATCAAGATAATTTTCTCTATTATTCTCAACCTTGAATTTGAGTGGTGGAACTCTGAATTAAAAGGGATTGAGATGAGTTTAAGAGAGTTTGAGAGCAAAACTAATTTTTCCAGAATTTCTATCAAATTGGATTGCATAAAACTTCAAAATTCAGAAATTGAAGCTTTTATTAAGTTAAAACATGCAAGCACTAACCAATTTAGTTTATTGACACTTCAATTAGCACTTAGTGAGATAGGTGTTAAATTATGGATTAATCTACTCAAAATCCAATTTTGGGATAAATCCAGTTTGAAAATTTAAAACTCTTTTTAAATACTTATTTTTAATTTTAAAATCAAATTTAATTTAAAACTAAAAAATCTAATTTAATTTAATTTCTAAAATTTAATTTCTTCTCTTTTTTAAAAAAATGAAATTAATTTAATTTAATTAATTAATTAATAATATTTTAATATCAAATATTAAAATAATAAAACACCTAATTTAAACATGAATCCTATTCATGTAATCAATATTTAAATATTTTGAACTCTCCAAATACGTTTAATTTCAATAAATTTAAACATTAAATATATCAAATATAATTATCCAAACCCTAAAAAGTGAATTTGAACATTTCAAATATAAACCCTAAAACCGAATTTGAACATTTCAAATTCACTCAATATTTTAATCCAATGTTTAATATTTTACAAGCTAGTAGAGGGACCTTATGGACCTACAAATCATGAGCTCCTAATATTTGAGATTAATCGGTTAAACTATTTAATCTGAAATAATCAATATTCGTTAACTACCGAGACATACCACTATAGCCTAATAGTTGCACTCTCCTCACTGTAGATATATTTTTGTCCACTTGATTTAACCATAATCAGTAAGTCGATCCTTCACAGGTCGTTCATATTTACAGTTAGGTCAAATTACCATTTTATCTCTGTAAATACATCTTGCTCCTTAAGTCACCATTGATCCTCTATTGTACAATTGGTTTATAGTCCAACTAATAAACCATGTCCCTCTCTATCATCAAAGGGTAGGCCCCTTTTGTTTAAGACCAGGAATCAGTAACTTAAGAGAATAATCTGCTAACCCTAAATTGGGTAGGAGTGACTTCATTCTTGGAGGAATATGTCCCCAACTATCTATTTCGTTTTATCCCCAAAATGGGAGACTTATTGAGCAGTACTGTTGAACTACTCTCACCTATGTAGATCATAGGATAATCCCGAATAAATAGAAATTCATAGTTAACTCAGAATTAAGATCGAGTTATCCTAGGTCATCGAATTGAAATAGTCAATTTTAACCGTAAACACCCGTTATAAAGAAAAGTGACTATTTCGTTGTCCGGTCTTTTACAAACATCTTTTGCATAGGATGCCCCCATTTGCATGTCTCCACATGATTGATTTTGGGATCACATCGTTTGTATCAGTATATAAAGTGGGCCGCATCCATAGTGTCCCCAAGATAAGGTATCCAATCTCATCCATATACTTATAGACCTTTGAGACTATACTATAACTTGATCCTCTTTTATGTCTCTATATAATGTTAAAGTATTCATACTATAACTATGGGTTTGTTTATTGGATTTTATAATAGAATGCAGTTTCAATAGTACTTTTATTGAAAAATAGAATATGTTTCATGTATTATGAACTACGAGTTTTAGGATATTTCCAACAAGTATAACGTTTATATTTGGAGTTAACCTATGATGTCTAAGTGATAAACCAATTTATTACCTCACATAGATCAAACATGTTCATAAAATCGGGTTAACAACACTAAAAAACCAGCTAAAATCCCCATATAGCAGGTGTCCTGTATAACTGTCAACTTAAGTACCTCCAGCCTTAGATAGAATTTAGCCCGGGTGAGTTTGTAACCAAATTTTAACAAGATAACGACCTATTTTAACTATTTAAAATAAGTTTCCATTTTTCAACCCTATGTGAACATGCATGTTATCTTTGTTATAAATTTTTAAAAGTCTAGTTGATTTTATAACTTTTATAACTTAGACATTCATCCATAACATACATCATGCATTTCATAATTTCATATAACAACTTATATTAAAACTCATGAAATTTTAAGCATGTAAATTATATTATAAAATTTATAATATACAACATACATTTCACATATCAATATAACAATTTATATTAACACTCATGAAATTTTAAGCATGCAACTTATATTATAACACTTATAACATACTTTTTAATGTATGCATCATATTATCCTATTGTAGGATTTTAAATCTACATGACATACTTTATGCACAATCAAGATTAATATTATTAATAAATACATTCATAATGCATAATTAATAAAACATATTAAAGTGAACTAGTTTTGGCCTCTTTAGCAAACAAACACCTAAATGATTACAATAATAATTCAGAAACAGCTCTGAACCACTCCCGAACACTTCGAATCATCTTGAACCAGCTTAAGACCTTGAACTGGACCTCCAAAGCTTGAAAACTAGGCTGAACTAGCTAAAAAATAGAACCAGTCCAAAAAACTGCTTAAAAAATAGCTTGCATCTTGCTCCACTTTCTTCAAATTACAACCTAATATCAACTCTAATGACTCTAGAAAAATTACAAACTCTTCTTCACATATTAAAGCCTATAAAAAATAGGGCAATTATAACAATTACAACCAAGTTGAAGCTTAAAAAAGATGCCAAAATCGTAATATATCCACTTTAGTCACCACACTTTCATCTCATGAAATAACATCCACCAAGCTAAAATTAATGCAAATTGAGTGCTTAAAACATGCTCTGATATCAATTGTAAGAATAAAAAATATGCACACGAAAACAACTTGGACCTTATGCACTCTAAATTTCATTAATTTTGAAAATAAAACATGCATGCAAATAACTTTGAAATTAGGTTTGAGTTACAGCCTTTGTAGCCCCAAATTAACTACCAATTCCGCTCCAATCTTCTCAAGAACCGGCTGAACCATCACAAGGGTCTTCCCGACTATTCTCTTCCTTAGAATAGGATGGTAGGATTCGGCGAGTGATTAAATTGGGGATGAATTTAAAATAGAAATTGAGAGAGAATTGATGACTTAAATTCTAAAACTCTTTTAGAATCTCTAAGTTGCCAAGAAGAATTACATACAATTAATTTGAAAATCACTAAAATGGCCAAGAAGTTTAATCTTTATAAAAACATCTTATTTATAAAGCAATTACATGCAATTCATGCAAAATTGAGTTAACCAAATTTTGACACTTCAAAATGTACTCAATTTAGTAAGATAAGTGGCTGTTCGCACGAGGTTTTCGGAGAAACGTGTTTTATGGAGTTGAACTTGAGTTGCTGTTGATGTTGGAGTTGATTTGATGCGATGTGGTTCGATCTCTAATATTTGATCCTCTGATTCTCTCTCAGTTGGGTGAATATGCTTGACTTGGAGAAGGAAAGCATCGAACATTCTTGAAGTGGAAGTCTTGGAAGCTTGGAGTAGAAGTCTTGGAAGAGTATTTGTGTCTTCAAAGGTCTTCTGCCTTATAGGATTGCAGTTTTACGAGTCTTGGAAGCTTGAAGTAGAAGTCTTGGAAGAGTATTTGTGTCTTCAACGGTCTTTTTCCTTATAGAAGTGCAGCTTCAAGAGTCTTGGAAGCTTGAAGTAGAAGTCTTGAAAGAGTATTTGTGTCTTCAAAGGTCTTCTGCCTTATAGTAGTGCAGCTTCAGGAGTCTTGGAAGCTTGGAATAGAAGTCTTGGAAGAGTATTTGT
>NW_024064975.1:141683-145343 GCF_009727055.1 Benincasa hispida
GTCTTCAAAGCGTCTTCTGTCTTATAAGAGATGCAGCTTCAGGAGTCTTAAAGAGTCCTCTGCTTGTTATGAATTCTCCTCTAGGTCTTCTGAGGTTAGGAAAATGTTGCCCTTACAAATAAAGAACTTAATCTTATTTATAGAGTTCTCAGGTGGTAGTGCTATCATTGTGGGCTTGTATCATTTTGTTTCTGTAGTCCAGTGAGTAGTTCATAACTCAATATCAAGGTTAACCATTCGAATATTGATAAAATTTGGGATATGGCCAAATTTTAATTTGGGACGGATTTGACATTTATCTCACCCGATTTGGCTGGCTTAAATTTAGAATAAAAATTTGGATTAGAAACTTTAGACTGAGATTTGGAATGACGGTTGATTTTAATTCCAATTTGAATGGAATATGAATTTGAACTTAAAGAAGAGATTTTTGAGAGCCAACATATTGGAAGACAGCCTTACTAGCAAGATCATGCCATTACCAGCGATACCAAGCCATTATCAGCGAGATTAGACCATTACCTGTGATACCAAACCATTAGGCAATATCAAGCCATTACCAGCGACACCAAGCCATTACTAGCGAAATCAAGCCATTACCAGCAATACCAAGCCATTACTAGCGATACCAACTTCATGGTGATACCCTACCAACTTCACCAGGAACTTAATTTGAGAATCGAATTGGATTCGTTTAACAGCTGAAGAAGGAATGATACTCTGATGCCGGAGACAAAAAGAAGAAGAGGACGAAGAAGAGTGTAGAAACGTAGAAGATCTACATCTTCAAGGTGCTGAAGCAAGTTCATCCAGACATCGGTATTTCTAGCAAGGCCATGGGTATCATGAACAGCTTCATTAACGATATCTTCAAGAATTGGCCAAACACGTTGTCTCTGAAGGCATCAAGGCGGTGACTTAAGTTCACGAGTTCCTCTCCTTTCATAATCTTCTGTTTGCAGTGCTTGCAATTAGCACGTGAAGTTTGTTGGAGAGAGCGAGATTTTGAGCGAGAAAGTGGGAGAGAGCGAGAGTGGAGAAAGCGAGATTGTGAGAGAGAGCGACACTGGAAAGAGCGAGATCGTGGGAAAGAGCGAGATTGTGAGCGAGAAAGTGAGAGAGAATGAGAGTGAAAAGAGCGAGATTTTGGAAAGAGCGACACTAGAGAGAGCGAGATCATGGGAAAGAGCGACACTGGAGATAGCGAGATTGTAGGAGAGAGCGACACTGGAAAGAGCAAGATCGTGGGAGAGAGAAAGATTGTGAACGAAAAAGTGGGAGAGGGCGAGAGTGGATAGAGCGAGATTTTGGAGAGAGCGACACTAGAGAGAGTGAGATCATGGGAGAGAGCGACACCAGCTTGAGAGGATTAAATCGAAGCCGAGAATTTATCTCTTATTCATATTAATTAATTATTATTATATATTATATCAGTAATTTTTTTCCATTTTTTTTTATATCTTAAGGGCCAAGTCATACGCCTTTGATGAGGCTAAGCGATACCAAGTCTTAGCTGAATTTCCTTTTCTATACTGTTGGACTGATAATGTCAGAAAATTCTCTCAAGTCTAGCTCAAAAAACTCCTCGCCGTTGAAACTCTGGCGATTCAAAACTCCCCAAGACATCCTAATTCCAGGCAACCTACCAATCGGCAAAGTCGCAAGAGCCTAAAACCTAGACAATGATGCTCCATAGATCCGCATGAGCTATAAAATAGATGAACACCTGCACACAAAAAAAAATAATGTACTGAACTTATTGTTACGACTTGATCCCTTTCATTATTAAGAAAGTGTACATAGCAACTTAAAAAATTTAAAGTTCAAGTCCGCATAAAAAAAAAAAAAACTTCTCTTTTCGAAACTAACATTATGACTTGATTCCCTATCATTCAAGAATGAGCCAAATGAAAGCAAACTTTCAAGTTCAGTCCAGCTTTTAAAAAAAAAAAACTTGAACTACGTACATATTCATCCCTTTCTTTAAAGCGTACAAAAAAGAACTTAAAAGAAATTTAAGTTTTAGGGCAGGTCAAAAACAGAGGTACCACAACCACCTAAGTATAATACTACAAGATTGATACTGATCCATCCCCATTCAAAGAATGACAACTTCAGATTGAGATGTTCATCCGTATTGGGGAAAACACAAATGGGTGAAGAATTCTCATCCCTCGCTAAAGCAGCCAACACAGTATAATAAAAGGCACACCACGTTGGTTAATGTGCTTCGCTTCCCTTTTTAAAAGTAAACTTATACGATCCTCCAATCTTCAAGTTGTAGAGGCTTCCCATTCGATCTCAATCTTACGCTCAAGTCAGCGAAGTCCGGCTCAATGAAGCATTTCATCGAATGCTTCAATCAAACTAAATGCAAAACGGGGATTTGCTGATGCTTGTTAAACTTCAATATCGAATGTCCCGTATGATGCTTCTCCATCTTCAAGTTTAAAAGTTTGGGTGCATGGGCTCGACTCCATCTTCAATGACTCGGTCTACAAAATCATGACGTAGTTTTTCTTTATCTCCAAAGTCGTGGTGCGGTTTCGTTTCCTCTCCAAAATGTTGGCGTGACTTCGATTCATCTCGTGGCATGGCTTCGTTTCATCTCCGAGCTGATGACACAGTTTCACTTCATCTCCAAATGATGACGCGGCTTCACTCCATCTTCAAAGTCGTGGTGTGGTTTCGTTTCCTCTCCAAAATATTGGTACAACTTCACCCCTTCTCCAAAATTGGTATAGCTTCGCTTCCTCTCCAAAAATGTGGGTGTGGTTCCACCTCATATGCGAGATCAAGTTTGGTTTGCCTAGCTCTACCTCATATGCGAGGAAAACTCTGGTCTGTCTGGCTCCTCCTTGTACGCGAGATCGACTCTAGCCAACCTAACTCTTTCAAAATCTTGATAGCACATTCTTCTCATCTTCAAGATTTGATGGCATATCCGCCTCATCTTCAAATACTCAATGGCATATTTCCCTTGTCTTTAAATTTTGATCAAGGAGTAACATAACAAGGCAAACCTTTCGAGGATTCTCCCTAGGGTGATCGAATGGGAGAGTTGTGTGCCTTTGCGGGGCCCTTTCCCATGACGATCAGGATACATGAGCGGCCCTACAAGGTAGACCTTTCTGAGATCCTCCCGAGGGTGATCGAATGGGAGAGTTGTAAGCCTTTATGGGCCCCTCCCATGACGATCAGGATACACGAGTGGCGCTATAAGGTAGACCTTTCCGAGATCCTCCCTAGTGTGATCGAATGGGAGAGTTGTAAGCCTTTGTGGGGCCTTCTCATGACGATCAGGATACACTAGCGGCACTACAAGGTAAACCTTTCCGAGATCCTCCTTAGGGTGATCGAATGGGAGAGTTGTAAGCCTTTGTAGGGCCCCTTCCATGACGATCTGGATGTATGAACGGTGCTACAAAGTAGACATTTTCGGGATCCACCTAGGGTGATCGAATGGGAGAGTTGTAAGCCTTTGCGGGGCTCCTCCCATGACGATCAAGATACAAGAGCGCACCAAAGACGGGTCAATGAGATTAAAAAAACAATTGTTTTGTTGTGCTCCTTTGGTTGCACCGTAACTCTTACAAAAAAAAATAGTAGGGGGCAAGTTAGTAAAAATAAATAATAATAATAATAAAAAAAAAGAGAGAG